>NC_136940.1:3793678-3833678 GCF_949987615.1 Pollachius pollachius
CTGATTGTAACTCAGACTCTGAGTTGTATTTATAGTTTCCTCCCAACTGCTTCAACATGGTGAACCTTGAACCTGAGTCGGGTGAGGGGCTTACACTGAAGTCCCCCCCCCCCAAACTCCGACCGGATACACCGCCCTGGTGTTATGCCATCTCTAGCTCCAGAAGAAGATGTCTAAATAGGAGCAGCAGTAGAAGAAAAATAGAGGGGTGCAATCAGTAGGCAGTGACCCCAGGGGGGCGGGGAGGGCACGGCGAGCCAGGGGGAGTTGACTAATGAAAAGTCCAATCAGTCCGCGCAGACGGCGATTAGCGAGAGTCCCGGGAATCAGCGGAGAGGTGTGTGTGTGTGTGTGTGGTGGGGGGGGATAGGGAGAGAGGGAGAGAGGAATGGTCGGAGGAAGGAAGGATGAGAAGATTAGCAGATAGGGAGATATCGCTGGGCTTAATAATTAGTTTAAGTTGTAAGCCGCTCGGATAGAGTGAAGGAAAGCAGACTAGGTGTAGCTGCTTTGTTTTGGCATGAGCTCATCATGAGCTAATACTAATAATAATAACAATATGAATCAGGGGTCTGCATGCATTTACAGCTGTTCTCTAATTATAATGCATTCTGTTATGTCGTACATTTAAATTGAATGTCCTGCAAGATTTTTACCTCTCCAGCTCTCCACGTTTTACATTTCTTTTATCGTGCTGGCAGCTGTCTGGTGATAAATTTGACTTGAACTAAATTTATATTTTTTTGTCAAACTTTAATTATGCTTTGGGTTCTTTCTGAGTTATGGATAAGTGGGGTGCCCAGTACATGCATTCAGCGACCCAGTCAGAGAGCTTCTCAAAGTATTACGGCGAGCAGTTTTTATCTGTCTCTGGGCGCGAATGGCTCCGAGCATTAAATGTCAGTCAGCGAAGATGCCCTGAGGAATCCTATATAAAAAAAATAAAACATATATGAGAGGATTAGAATATTGGTACCAATCTCACAGCAAATTGTGGGTATTTTCATGCGCTTCCTAGAGCTAGAGGAAAAGGAGATTTGGAAGCTGAAGCTTTTGGCATGGATGCTGGCAGCGGCTCAGAAAAACCCAGTCAGGTAATGTGAGGGGAAATTATTCCCTCTCTATTACCCTTAAAAAAAAAGAAGTACAAATTGCCTTTTTCATCCACATCCGTGTAGTTCGGCCCATGCCATCTGCTTAGCGGATGGACGCCTCTCCGGAGTGACCCTGCTTCTCGTCAGTACCGAGGCTGTCCTGAGGAACCCTTGTAGAAGACATGAACTGTGTGGAGCTAATGGAAAACAGGTGGGCGCGTCCAGAGCCTTGCATTGATGCGATCAAACCCTATGAAGAAACACATACACGCACATTCCTACCTTCCCATCTCACGTGAATCTCACCTACGAGGTCCCCCTGCTAGCCCCACCCATGGAGGAAACGCACAGGGACGAATTTGGGTATAGCTGGCCACTGTCACGACCATTGTCTTCTGATTTCATTCTCTTGGATTGGTCACACGCACGGCAGATATGCTGTTTGCGTTCTTAGTCGGCCTTTCTGCTCATCCTCCGGTCGAGCTGTTCTTTGGATCCACTAATCCACGTGAATTAGTGGTTTCCTGTCCCTCTCTCAGTGTCATTGGGTTCCCTAAGTCATCCATGCTCAAGGCAAAGCCAGCTGATCTGTGGTTTTCTTTGCTAGTCTAGTTGTTTTCCCTCTCTCTCTCTCTCTCTCTCTCTCTCTCACTCCCTCTCTCTCTCTCTCTCACTCCCTCTCTCTCTCTCTCTCTCTCTCTCTCTCTCTCTCTCTCTCTCTCTCTCTCTCTCTCTCTCTCTCTCTCCACCCCCTATCTGCCTGCTTTTCAGCCAAGACCATGCGGTGGTATTGATTAAAGCGGTGTCTTTTCGTCTCTTGCCAGGTCCTTTCCACAGTCCGCTGTAAGCTGAAAGGAAACAGCAACCGATTGGGTGGAAAAAGAGGAGAGGGAGGGTGGCTCTGTTCATATTGTGAGGAAAGCTGAAATCAGGGTCACGATACTGTACCCTATCGCAGGAACCTAGAGCACGGTGCTTCCTAGCCTGGAGCCAAGAACTCAACAGCTCAGTTCGCTTCAGATTTTCCCAGCATGACGTGACGTGCGCTCTGCAAAGACCTGGAGCCTGAACGGCACAAATGGCATGTTTTTGTAAAATGTTTTCACATCACATCGCCATCGGACACACCCTAACCTCATCTGGTCATTGTCCGTGGGTGTCCTGAGGGGTGAGGGCTGGCCCCCAGCTTGAGACCGGGGTGTAAATCAGGGTTGTCCCGCGTCAGTAGAGCCACATCTGTAACAATAAGGGGCAGGTTAACGTGGAGCTATCTCTGAGGAGCAGAGCACACATCGGGGAACATCTGGCGGGACATTCGGAACCAGCCAACAGTCAGTCACATTTAGCGAGTCTCCGTTTCCACAGTCCCAGCGCTCTCCATTATTCTGTCCATTTCCGCGCTCCTGCCTTCCATCTGCCTTCCTTCTGTCCCCTTTCTCTCTTTTTTCATCACCTATTGTGTTTCCAGCATTTCCCCCCCCCCCCAACATATTTTCTCCCCTCTTCTCTGAGTTCTGTTTTCTATTCTCTTGCCTTATTTTGTTGTGATCTGCCCCTTTTCTTTCCCCCATCCCTCTCCTTGGACCCGGCCCCCTTCCTTTCCTCCTTGGCTTCTCCTCTGTTTACGACTGGCATTCACCTTTTCTGTGCTTGGAGTTAGCATAGGCCCCTCAAAACCTCTCCAGCAGTCCAACAACGGGATAAAGCGGCGATCACTGCACCGAAGCACCGCAGCCAGAAACAAAACAAACCCTCCTAAAAAACTTGGCCAATCCAACGCAGCGAGGCAATCAGGATGCGAGGACATGCTGCGCTGTTAATCAGCATAAGGTTACACACGATGATCCCTCAAGTGCAAAGACCCAACCAAGCTCATTTGAGCAATCCCAGAGACACAGTACGCCTTTATTCAGACCTGGGATGCTACAGTACACACTACACGAGGGAAGCTGTTCCTGGAGCTTCCCCAGACGGCGAGGTCCACGTTGAAACAAACGGAAACTACAAGTCCCTAATTTTGAGGGGGGGGGGAACAGAAAAGTACACAGATAAACACATCCAGACCCAGGCGATACCGATGTCTGTCGGCCATTAAACGGATGGGGTCGTTTCTAACCCCCGCGCGGTACCGGCGGACTCATCGCGGGCCAAGCGAGCGGATGAGGAGGCCGTTCAATTAGTCCGCATGCTGACTCCATCACCGGCCGCCCCGCGCCTTTACCGCATTCAGCGTTGGTCCGAGGAGCCTTCAGGGCTGCTGCTGCCGCTGCTGTTGCTTCTGCTCAGACTACAGTGTGCTGGGGAGTGTTGGAGGGTAGTGGGGGGGGGGGAGAAGCTAGCTGTGTTTTTAATGCCAGCGCCATTAGCCAGGTCCCCTGGCTCTCTCTAGGTAGCTGGACCGCCCGCCGCCTCGGGGCAGATGTCATCCGCTGTTTGGTATACATGCAACATCGAGTGGGTTCGACATAGGTGGATGTGTAGGTGGAGGTATTGGTCGATAATAAGGTTATGATATGGCCTTAGGGCCTCGGGAGACCGTCCTGATATTCACGGTTCACATTTCCCAGCAAACATCTATGTCTAGCCTTGGCTGGGGTCTGGCTAATCAGAGTTGCGCGCGTGCTCTTTTCACCCTTGTGAAATCCGGTTGGAGGTAATGTAAATACATGTTCTAATCCAAGAAAAGCCGTCCGTGTCGTTTTTTGTTCATTTTTAGAGGCGCAGTGCGTGGATTTTTGTGGCATTTAACCAGACAGACTTGCAGAAATGGAATACAATATTGCTACGCATGTCATGTTTGAGTGTATGATCCAATGAAAACAAGATTATGATATAAGGTTGTGTTTTTATGATCTGAGAACGAGCCCTTTATGTTTACATATAGAGCTGGTCCTCTTCCATGGAGGCCACCATGTTGCACGTCCAAGTTTCTACCGTAGCCCAGAATGGACAAACGGATCCAGAGATAACATGTTTCAATGTATCATACCAGCTCTGAAGTGAAGGGTATATTCAAAACACGATGATGAGAAAAAGAGCCAAGAGTTCCTCATTCCCATGGTTACAACCAGTGCCAACTTGTTGATAATTGTTTAGTACCGTTATTGTGTGTTATAATGTTATAATCAGCCATGTTGTGTATGAAATGCGGCACACACCGTGGTGTTATACTAAAAGTGTCTGAGAATACTCTCTCGGACGCATATATCAAAACCAACCACAGCCCAGATGGAACTCCGCACAAACGCACAAACACACACACACACATACTCATGAACACACACAATTCTACATGTTTGGATAAGTTTCAATGGGATCGGGGCCAGATCAATCTGCTGATAGAAACATGACGTAAACTCCCGAGGTCGGGATGGTAGCCTCACAAGGCTAGTTATGTCAGCATCATGATGCAGAACATAGCCTTTACTCAGTCGTCCTTTCCCCCTGGGAATCATATGAACACCCTACTGCCCTTCTGATGTACCCAACATTATGAAGGCTGTTGTTTACAGTTGACCAATGCATGGTATGTAAACATTATTATTCAGCTCACTGGTTGGGATGACTGAATCATACCCCTTCCCCGGTTGATTAAAGCTCTCAGTAGGGCCTTTCCCTAGTTTCCGAGTGTTCATCAGAGATGGACATACGGGATGAATCTTCCTTAGTAAAGAGAAGGGGGAAAAAAACGGACGAAAACACAACCATAAAGTGTATCACGTTACATTTCCAAGAATCCCCAGCAGGAAGCTCATCGCATCCCCCCCCCCCCCCCCGCTTATTTTTTCTACCAGTGAGATGAGTATTGTGAAGGATGGGAGGATGAAGGGAACAGGACGAGAGGAGGAGGAGGAGGAAGGGAGGAGGGATGCTGTCTGTGTCAATACTGGGTTGACAGGACGCGAAGATAAAAAGCAAAAATGTGTGGCCAAGATGTTTCCCTTCTGCGCCTGGCGTGAAGAAGTGGATTACAGAGCATGGGATTAGGATAGAAAGGTTAGCGTTATAAAGGGCGGACGTCTCTGTCTCCTCGCGTTAGCGGCCCGATGAAGACCATACCCTGGGCTGGTTTCTCAGTATCCCACGTGTGTGTGTGCAGCCCGAACTTCCTCTCCGAACAACGCGTGGAGAGTTCCGATTATTGCCGCTAAATTGGCATCGTGAGAGCATCCGATTGGTGCGTTCTCAAGCACGCTATACGATGTAGGACCGAACTCCACTATCGAAGGAGGACAGTATACAGCATACACAGGGACATCTTGAAGCTAAAAAAAAATCAATTCAAATCTCGATATCAACGTATATCCACGTAGACAATTTATTGTTACCAACCCCGATAAGCCTTGCTGGAATTGAAGCATCCCCCTACCATCGGGAGAAAATTATTTCTGTATTGTTATGTTTTATAATGTAAGGTTTAAGATGCACTCGAGATAAGTGGAAAGTGTATGGAAAACAATGTGTGCTCTGCGTCAGCGGACTCCCATGACAGATAATTAAAAGGAAGAAGTTTGGCACGCTGGCAGAGAAAAAGCGCTCACTTGGGTTAAGAAGCGCAGTAGTGATTTATGGCCAAGCGCCGGCGCCTTGACGCGGCGCCTTGACGCGGCGGCGTGACTTAGCGTTAGCGTTTCACCCGCGGCCCGCTTTGCTGCGGGTGGCTCTGTGACAAGCGCTCGCCTTGGAACGTTCTTGTTTATTAATTAAAGAGGGCGAAAACCAGTTTCTATGTGTGTGTGTGTGTGTGAGTTTGTCTGTGTGTGTTACGTGTGTGTTTGTGGGTGTGTGCGAGTTTGTATGTGTCGGTGTGTGTGTGTGTGTGTATGTTTGTGTGTGCGTGTCTGTTTGTGTGCGTTTGTGTATGTGTGTGTGTGTGTGTGTGTGTCTATGAGTGTCTCTGTGTGTGACATGTGTGTGTGTGTGTGTGTGTGTGTGATGTGTGGAAAATGACGGGTGTTTTTGGTGTGGATGTTGCTCTGCTAATTTGAGGTCTGTGGCTACGTGGCCGTCAGGGGATGTTTCAGTGAGAGTTGTACAAGCACATGTTGAACCAGTAGTTGTAAGTAGTGGGGCTTCGTCTGGAACAAAGCGCAGTGAGGTGAGAGACCCACAGGTCATTTGGTCCAGAGCCCCCATCCCTTGGGGACGTGCCCTAAGGCAAACACCATGTACCGGGCGGAGGGACGGATCTAGAAAGCAAACATCTCTGAAGGGTGTGTGTGCTTAGCTGGAAATCGAGAGCCTGCTACTTAATCGCAGAGATCACGACAAATAGATGGATTCGCGAGCGGGCTGAACAATTATGTTTAATCTACACAAAGACCTCAGCAGGTAAAGGGCCTATTATTGCCGTGGCACGATTTAATTTACTTGAACAATTTGATTAAGCTGCACTAATTAGTGACTGAGATCTCGCTCCACAGGAATCAGCTTTAATTAGTCAATTCAATCAGGGGCACAATACACATTCATCTGCGGCAGAATTGCCCCTTTTTTTTCTAAAGCCGAGAACAGTGCATCCAATTAATTGATTGTTGTCATGTTCTATTCCTTGGAATAATTAACAACTGTATTACTTTGTCACCAAATGACTCTTGATTAAAAATCACATTTTTTTTTTTTTACTTTCATTCAGGAACACAGAACACCGTATAGGCTAATCCCCCTTTCTTTGAACATGCTAATTATTCACATTGTCTGCGGTTCAAAGTCAAAGCGCAAACAGTTTGTCTTGGAACGGAAGAGGATTTAAATCCCCTCTCTCCGGAGCGACACTATCGTACACCCGCACGGGATCAGGGGTCGTGGGGAACGTGAGTGTGGCTGAGATACAACAAACTCTCTGTGTAAGAGCACCGAGAGGAAGAAGGATAGCTTCTCTGACAGCGGCCATTAGCAGCTAGCGGTATGCTGAGTGCTAGCCCACTGAGCCCCCCCCCCCCCCCCCCCCCCCCCTGTGAAGTACCAGCCTCCTATAAATCTAGCAGGAATGGTTGTAATCATCTGCAACTGAGGACAGGGAGAAGAAACAAGCCGAAAAAAAGAGGGAGGAAGAGAGAGAGAGAGAAAAAGAGAGAGAGAGAGGGGGAGAGGTGGAGAAGGGGAGAGGGAGGGAGAGAGGGAGAGGGGGAGATGGAGGGAGAGGGAGAGGGGGAGAGGGAGGGAGAGAGAAAGAGAGAGAGGGAGAGGGGGAGAGGGAGGGAGAGAGAGCAGCAGTTGGGAAAATAAAAGAGAGAGAGATAGACAGGGAGAGAGAGAAGGGGGGAGAGAGAGAGAGGGAAAGTGAGGGAGAGAGACACAGCAGCAGATAGGAAAACAAAAGAGAGAGAGAGTGAGAGAGGTAGGGAGAGGGAGAGAGAGAATATAAGGATATTGGCTCAGCAAGGAAAGGAACAACTGGCCAAAGCAAAGACTTCTGCCAAACACGAGCAGTTAAAGTTTGGTGAACTATGGGCAGTTATTGCACTCCAGGCAACATCAAATTTGCCAATTGCACAACTTTTCAGAGATATTCAACAAAGGAAATGGTCTTGAGCTTTGTATTCTTATTTTTGTGATGTTACTCCGGTTAGCCAGCATTGCCGCATTTAAAAAGTATTTTATTGAATGCCATATACCACATTCTTTCAGGAGCTGGCCTGTTCAAGGCAGGTCACACGCGGTAGAACAACTCAGTGATAGCAGCACTAATCAACCGTGGTCAGTCGGAATATGAATCTGCCTCCTCCGCAACCTCTGCGTGACCTTACCATCGCCCCCGAAGACAGAATAACAACGGCTTCGGACTTCATTCACCCTGAAGGCGTGATTTCAGGTGACCTCGGTCATCCACAGGATCACGTGTGGTTCGAATCTCACACCTGGCACGTGAGCATGCAGACAGTGTGTTTAAATAAGGATGGTTAAGGGAGAGGGATATAGAGAGGGAGGGGTAGAGAGAGAGGGAGATAGAGAGGGAGGGGTAGAGAGAGAGAGGGAGAGAGAGAGAGAGAGAGAGGGAGGGTTGGAGAGAGAGAGCAAGAGAGAAGATGATGTGGAAGAGGTGTTGGACAGCTGTAATCCTGCCCAACCAATGATCGATAGAGTGCAAGGGCTCAATACTAGGAATCTAGACTACGAAGAGGTGTTTTTCCTAAAGTGTGAGCGTGTGTGTGCGTGTGTGTGTGTATGTGTGTGCTAACTCTTTTTATGTGTGTGTGTGTGTGGGTGTGTGTGTGTGCGTGTGTGTGTTCAGTGTGGATGTAGAGGCATAGGGTGCACGGGAGGTAGCCTGACAATAAAGTGAAAGAACAAGGAATACATTGAGAAGTACTGGTGATGCAATGGTTAGGAAATTCGACTGGTGCCTTATTTCAACAACAAAAATAACACTTCTGCCACTACCTCTACTACAGTTAGTACAACAGCAACTATTACTACTGCTACTAATAGTACTTCTACTACTACTTCTTGTGAGCCACTTTATTAAAATATTCAAAGCAGAATATAGCAATACATCATGTAAGAGTAAGGTAAATGTTTGTGATTGTTCAAATTGAACTTAACTGAAAGGTAATCATTGGGCAATTCCTTTATTTTCTGAAACAATAATTGTACATCAAAAACAATTATTTTACATCAAATAAATGAATTAAAAAGATAGAGAGTAACAAAACAAACTGTGTGATAGGAAGGGTGAATGGCTCTATAAAAACATGTATTTCTTCATTTCAACACTTTCTAGCATAAAGAAAAACGTAACGCAGCAATCACCCAGCAACAAGCCAAAGAAGAGGAGGATTATTCCTACTGATCGACTACTATGAGGCAGATCTCTGATCAACCTGCTGAACACCAGATCCAGCTTAACAGAGATGACCAGAGAGGAATTGATTGGAAGCGATTCATCAATAACTAGACTAGTGATGTGTTAAGCTACTAACATAGATAATATTGTAGAGGTTAGAGGTGTGCAATATTATTCGATAACACCACGGCTAGAGTCTCTCCACACATGTCTGAACTAATGAGTACCTCCTCACCTCCCATCATCTGGCCAGCGCTGTGAGCAGAAATAACCTTATTAACTCATAACTTACATGCAGTTAACAAGATACAAGAGATAGAAAACTCTTCCTGAAAATAAGTCGTGCACAAAAGTCCTGTTAGTAGTGGATTATGTTTCTCAGAGTAAACCGCCTTTGGAAGTAGTTTGACCTATAGTTTACGTACACTGAAATACACGTAAATGGACACCCTCAATTATTAATAACCTGAATTTTTGCGAGCAAAAAAGATGTCAAATAGATGTCCAATGGATGACTTAGGCAGATAGTGATTATGGAATGTAAAAAGCCCTCTGATTGGCTTAGGATACAGCCAATGAGGCACAGTGAACCAGCAGCATTAGGAGTGTAGAGTTAGGTTAGATATCCGAAGTTGGTCAAAATATGACCAAAATAACTTATGCTATGAGGCTAGCGATATCCATTTCATTGGATGGTTCATGAGTAGGAAGCATTGAGGTCTCTGCAGGCGGCAGACCCCCATAAACATTATGATGGAAGAGGCAAACTGGTGCCTTTCATACCGTCATCTTGGATCAACATGGGAGGTGGAGCAAGCTCAAAATAACCGAGCATATGTTAACGCGATTTTGGTAGTGTGAGATCATGTGTGTTAGCCTGTGTGCGCGAGTGCTCAAGCATGAGTATCTGCTTATTATTTATCAAGTCTACTCCAATGTGCAACTTTACGATATACATTCTAGTTTTGGCTCTGGAAGCGGGGGGCTGTGTGTGTGTGAGTGTGAGGCATGGGGCCTATGGAAGGGGACAATAACCCCGTCCAAGATAATAAAGAGTGAGGGATAACACTTTGTTTATGCGGCATACGTCTCCTTAGCCCGATGAACACCGTATGATAGTATTCTTCCACACTGACAACCTTCAAGACCGGGCCCTTGTTGGATATATGTCTTTGACATTCATCTCCCTTGGATCGCACCGCCTGGCATAAAATAACCCCGGCGGTTTCCTCTAAAAACGGGTAAAGGTAATGAAATGTTGCTTTCATAGCAGCAGGGATTGTGTTGTTTTCCAGCTGTCTCGCGTACAGGGGAAGTGTCAGGGAAAGAGGATGAGTCTCGGAGCGCCAGGAGAAGGCAGAGACAGAACACCCTGCGAGCTCATTAACCAAACTTTTATCATTTGTATAATTTATTTTAATTGTGGCTTGTTCTCAGAGAACATCTGTGAACTGCCACACGTTCCTCCACTAGAGTCTCGCTCAGCGGAGCAGGGAGGCTATTAAAAGAGATCTTCGTTTACCTCCAGGCACAGTAAACAGTATGTAGTACATCTATAGATAAGTCCTTTACCGTAGACTAGTCATTTGGATTGTACACCTTGACATCACCCAAGTCGAAGAGCACATTGTGATTTACCAAACTTGCTCCCTGAAAAGATTGCGGTTGTGGAAGGCGATGAGTTTCTCTCGTCCAGACGTTTGCCTCATGGTACCGTCGTTTCCTTTCCCTCCTCCCACCGTCGACGCCACGACAGACCTCCCTCCCCTCTCCCACTCTGGGGCGCCGATGTGTTCCACACACAGCACCGTCTGGTAGGTGTCCCATCACCCAGAGAAGGACAGCATGAGCACCGTACAGCAAGGGGATGACTGTGTGGAGAGGGGGATGAGGGGAGGGGCATGGATGCGAGAATTCAGCGGTGAAAATGTAATCCGAAACACACAGACAGAGAGGCCTTCCCGGGTCCCCCGCCACGTCAGTCCCGCCGGGTCCGACGGTGTGGATTCAGATATAATCCGAGGACAGTGGGGGGACAGAGGGAAGCAGAACAGGAGCACAACTGCGGCGATACCGAGCTGCTCCTCGTCAAAGTAAAAGCCCCCCCCCCCCCCCCCCCCCCATCATCCCGCTGTTCGTTTTATTCACAGAGAGTCAGACGGGCTCGTGGGGAGCCAGACAGAGTGGAGGGCCACGAAACCGACAGGACCCCGTGTCGCCAGGTATCAGGCCCCTCTGTTAATGGCCCGAGATCGAGTTCGTTTCCAGCGCCTTCCAGCGCCATGCCTCACGCGTTGGTCACCGTCGACGGGCGAGGCCACTTTGGAGCAGTCAAAACAGCACACAAAGAAGCTTAAGTGATAGATTTTAGCCCCGGCTTGAAACCAGAGACAATCCCCAAGCCTCACTCCCAAATGTTGCCATGCCTGGCCTCCTCTTTAGTCACGCTGGGGCAAGTGAGATTTCAGCTCTTTTTCCCCTTTCTCTTTTTTTTTTCCCCCCCCCCCCCGCCCTTGATCTTATCACTCTCCAGACTCCAAACTCAGCCATATGTCTCCAAGATGCTTTTATAAGCTTTGCCGTCTCTGAGGATTCACCACTCCAACAGTATCTTATAGTGTCACGGTCACAGAGGAAACCCCCTCCCTCTCCCCTCTCCCCATCCACTGGCCGGGCGCCATATGCTATAAAAAACCTGTTCGGAGGCTGCTCTGCTGGGGCCCCCTGTATTTCCTCCCTAAAGCCGGGGCCACTTTCTGGGCCCGGGTAATGAAATAGCGGGGTTTAGGACGGCTTTAGTAAACCTGGACCAATCACATAAATCCATCCAGAGACATCGCACAGCGCACCTGAACGGCACCTCAAAAAGCAAGGCTGAAGCTACGATAGACGTGTCCCTCTAATCCCTATTTGTGTGCTCTGTACGTGCAAGGCTGCTTTCCTGCTGGAGCCCTTGGCCTGTATTCTTCTCAGTCTGTCTCTCTACTGTATTTATATATCTACCTATAACATACTGTGTCTACTCTGTGTAGCTTTGTCTGTATCTGTATTGATCTAGCACACACACACACACACACACACACACACACACACACACACACACACAAACACGCACGCACGCACCTACGCACGCGCACACACAGACAGACAGACACACACACACACATGCACATGTCTATCTCCAATCCGACCTAACACAGTGCCCATGGTGATCCTGGAATCTTCTGGAAGAACAACCGCACGTAAAAAGACAGAATTGCTTGTGGCTGAGAACAAGCGGGCAGGCGAGAGATGCTGTGCTGCGTAACACCCCTGCTTAGTGCACTCCCTGAGGTTTTCCCCTTAGTGGATTTGCTGTGAAACTAAATGCGGTGCACTTTGCACAATATCTTCTGGTGGTGTGTTCAGGGGCAATTAAAGAGGGTTCTGCTTCGATGTACACATGCACACTTTCTTTTTTTTTTGCCTCCTGAAAATCAACAAGGCCAGCGCAGTTAAAGTAATGGTGAGAAATTGCTTTTGAAGACCGCAGAAAACTTTGAAGTAGCGGTTTCAAAAAACGAATCCCGCGCACACGCACACGCACCCTCACACAATCAGACACGCACTTCTCTGTTTGTGTTTCATTACTTCTAATCATTTTCGTTCCTTCTAATCTCTCGATCTCTCTCACCCTCCTTGGTCTCTCTCGCTCTCTCTCTCTGTCTCTCTCTCTCTCTCTCTCTCTTTCTCTCTCTCTCTCTCTCTCTCTAGAAGCATTTGTCCTCACATCCCATAATAAATAACCCAGGTTAATTATCCAGAACTGCTGTTCCTCACTATCTTGTCACTGATCTGATTGGAGCAATAGATTCCAATCAGATACTGTGGTACAACCAAATTTGGTCGTTGGCACCAATCAACTTCCAGTCACAGGTCCTGGATTTTACGGGAACGAACTGTCGCCTTAAAACAAATGAAATCGAACAACTTGTTGAACTTGCATTTCATTGAAGAGAGGCTTGGATGGTGATGGAGGGGATGGGATTAATTAATGACGACCCCTGACAACCTGTGTATGACTTGACTCTGGATATCTTTTTTAACTACTTCTCTACTGCTATAGGTTGTTAGTTTTTTTTGCTTGGTGGGTATGACTGTTTCAAACAGTCATGATACAATATCCATATCCATGTGAGGGTGAACGTTGATTTAGCTCGGTTCGAATCTCAAATGTCCACCGAGCCTTGGAATGATTTAGGATCCTGACGCAAAATTGCATACACTGCGAAAAACAAAATACATACAATTTACATTTCGTGTTTTGTTAGTAAATTATATAAATCCTGAATTTATGTTCGTTGTGTGGTCTCCGTCCAAACTAAGGCATGTTTTAAACGGACATAATATACATATATGTTTTCATTCCGCCCCATAGGATTGAAAATCTGGTGCAGAAATGATGCTTGAAAATAAAATGGCGCAAGACCACAGACAAAGAAAAATACATAAATGTTGCGATTTCATCAGAGACGTTTCGACGCCCCCCACTTTGAGAAGCGAGCATGAATCAAGACGTAAAGAATACGAGAGACTTTCACGGTTGCGTGTAAGTCGAGAAACAAGCATTAAATCTCCCTGTTGTGTTTTGCCAGTTTGACGTGTAAACAGTGACCAGGCCCAGTGCTGGGAAAGGCGAGAGTGCAGGTTGGAGAGGGGATATAGCTGTTGAGTTCACCCCACGACATGCTGGGAGGTGAAGGAGCTGAGGAGAGGTCAAGAAAGCTATAAAACATGCACCACCATGAGAGGCGCCCCCACCATATTGAATTATGCCACCACCTTCACAACCACCTCCACCACCCCCACCTCTAAGCCGTCATAACCACTACATCGCCTCAACGGCACATCATTCTGGCAGGTTGCATGTGTGTGTGTGTGTGTGTGTGTGTGTGTGTGTGTGTGTGTGTGTGTGTGTGTGTGTTCGTTTGTGTACATTCAGCATGAAATAGAGATTGCAAGAAGTGAGAGAGCAATAAAAAGGGAGATGGATCTTCTGAGATGTCGGCAGTCCAGCAAATTTTACAAAGCTTCAAAATCCTGCAAGGTCCCCATATTGCTATTTAACAGAGTACATTTTTAAGCTCAGTTTTAATACAACATTTTAAACGTCTCCCGGCGGTAGTTCCAATAACGCATTCCTCCACTGCCCTCCTTCAACATCTCCCGCCATCTTTCTCCTAGACATTCAATCCACTGTCTCTTCACTCTCCTATGTGTCTCGTCCCCTGTCCCTCTCTCTCTCTCTCTCTCTCTCTCTCTCTCTCTCTCTCTCTCTCTCTCTCTCTCTCTCTCTCTCTCTCTCTCTCTCCCTGTCCTCTCATTGGTTCGCTCGCTGCGGGCCCCGATGCTAACGTTCTGGAGCATCCCAGCAGAAACCCCACTGAAACAAGGGGCTTGGGCCCTGCACTGCGGGGCCCGGCAGAGAGCGATGTACCTGGGGCTTGAGGAGGAGGAGGAGGAGGGAGAGGGCGGTGGACTGTAATCACTGGGGTGTGATTCATCAGCTTCAGCTGGGGGACGGGGTCGCTACAGGGAGGGAACCATCAGGTCCAGGTGCACAGAGTGGCCCCCCCCCCCCAACACCCATCACGGGAGACATGGAGGTGCATCAACTCCGTGATCACTGTAATATCTCCACTACTCACACACACACACGCACACACACACACAAACACGCGCATTCCTATACACACCTCGCTCACGCAATTATGTTTTAATATAATATAGATTCATATGTATAAATATATATGCCAAAGTTTGAATATAAGAAGCCACCGATATATATATATATATATATATATATATATATATATATATATATATATATATATATATATATATATATATATAACCACTATACATACCCCCAAGCATGTAGGAGTATGTTCTCTTTTTAATTAGATGAGTTCAATGAGAACTGTGTTTTCAAAGTATAGTTTCCAAAGAAGAGAAGAAGAACAATTTAAAATTGTTTTATTTGTGTGTGCATGTGTGTGTAACATTCTGTGTGTGTGTGTGTGTGTATGCATGGGTGTTTGTATGTGTATGTGTGTGTGTGTGTTTGTATGTGTGTGTGTGTGTGTCTGTGTGTGTTTGTGTGTGTGTGTGTCTGTGTGTCCGTATGTGTGTCTGTATGCGTGTGTGTCTGCGTGTGTGTGTGTGTCTGTTGTCAGTATGTGTGCATATGTGTGTGTGTGCGTGTGTGTATGTGACTGTGTGTGTTTAACATGGTCATGGAAGAGCAACCAACAAATAAACAAACCCCGAGGGGTGCCCCCAGCTCCACTGGCCCTTTGTTACACTTAAATGGAGAGAAATTAATGAGTTTAGTAGGAGATAGACCTCCAGAGGATTCATGTAATGAGCTTTTGCTTTTTCTGTCTTCTTTGGAGTGCTGGATTTGTGTGGCTCTTGGGTCGATGCTGAGAATTAGCAAGCGATGATAGCTGTACAGGGATTCAAACGTAAACGCAAATAAGTAAACAAACACGCGCACGCACACACATGCTTTAACGCGTGACTCGGATCCCAACAAAGCTGCACACGCTTGGACACGGCTGCATGGGAGAGGGCAAGACGGGTTCTGCGCACACACGCATGCACGCACGCGCACGCACGCGCACGGACACGCAGACACACACACGCACACACACAGATCCAGACACACACACACACACACACACACACGAACACACACACACTCTCACACACATGTACACACACACGCACAGGCACGGACACGCAGACACACACACACAGACACACACACACATACACAGACACACACACACACAGATATAGACACACACACACACACACAGACAGACACACAGAGACACAAGCACACACTCACACACACACACGGACACACACGGACACACACGGACACACACACGGACACACACACACACGCACACACACACGCACACACACACACGCACACACACACACACAGACCAAAGTACTTCAGTAAAGCTATCTTTTTGGACAATCATTTTCCCTTCAGGTTTTTTGGATTGCTGTTTTAGTCAATCAACCAAACCAAAGGTGCAGAAATAATTGTGTTGAAATAAGATATTTTTCCGGAGCAAAGTTTTCCTTTCTTCCGACGGCGCGGTAACAATGCAGGGAGATGTAACAGCGGTTTGGCCCACACGCGTCCTCTGATGAGCAGCCAACTAAAACACGGCTTCAGACGTTTATCTCACACGCAGACCCACGCTGACAAAAGACTCAGAACAATTAATAGTAATATCTTTATTAGAATATCTTATAATAGTAGCGGTCCAGCAGAGAGGAAGAAAATCTCCTTTCCATCAAGAAAACAGCAGGCGAGTCTTTGTGATAAAAGCTTTGTCGATATTAACTGTAAAGGCCATATTACAATGATTAAAATTTGGCTGTGAACCACGCCAAGAGAGTGACTTCATTTAACTTTCTGTTCTTTCACACAGAACTTCTATTTTCCTGCTCCTTTATCCCCCCTTATAGTAGTTTCATTGAGCTTCAGCACCAGGTGCTCTCAAAATAACCCAAAACAAATATCCACGATACTGGGATTCTGGACAAGAATTCATTACTATTGTAACAACACAATGCATGCAATTCGATTTGGTGGTGTAAATTAAGTTAACAAAAGACCTGTGGTAAAGACTATATCAACTAAAATACTGTCTTGCACTCATAGTGTTTACGTCATATGTTTCATTTCATTCAAACCCATTCTATACAAAATAACCCCTTTGGACAATAACCAGAAGAGACCGCAAAAGGGTGCCCTCTATTTTGGTTCCCGGTAATCCTTGAGAGAGTCTGGGCTACAGTGAGGAGGAATCTTTAACTTCCATTAGCAATGACACTCTCCGGCCTTATGAAAGCAGACAGCGCCAACATGGCGGCTAGGGTTACATCAGTAGTGAGTGGCCCCCCCCCAAATGGTACTGGGGTATGGCTCGGCCCGGGATATTAGCTTACATTAGTCAGAAGAAAGGGGCTGTATCACTAGTGGCACTTGGATGAGATGAGGAGGGAGGTGGGGTGAAAGGTCAAGCCTTCCCTGGAGATAGCTGAGAACCCTCACAACCACTATGCTGGATAAAGGGAGGAATAACACAGAGATAGTATCGTATCATAGGAGTGTGCGGTACAAGGACCGACAGCTGCTTTTCTGCTGGAGCCTTTGGGCTGTATTCAACTCAATCTGTATGGCTATCTATCTATCTATCTATCTATCTATCTATCTATCTATCTATCTATCTATCTATCTATCTATCTATCTATCTATCTATCTATCTATCTACCTACCTACCTACCTACCTACCTACCTACCTACCTACCTACCTACCTACCTACCTACCTACCTACCTACCTACCTATCTATCTATCTATCTCACATATATAACATAGTGTGTCTATTCTTCTCCTCTCTCGTACACACGCATGCACATGCGCACACCCACACACAAACATGATTCAGATCCATGCTTTCTAATTTCCATTCCATAGACACAAGACAAACAGTGCCACACAGATACTCATAGTCATCCAAGACATAGATCAGTTGCCATCAAAACACGTCACAAATCACTACACTCACACTCACTTCACAACTTTAACATATGGAGTTAGCTGGCCACAGGACACGCTTAATATTCTAAAACTCTTCCATTCTGATCATTTGATCAAATAGCCTGTGAAATGTGAGCAAGAGAGGACATGAGAACCACATGGCTGAACGGGAGCCAAGATGTTTTATGGTGGTAAACACTGTTATTGATGTTGAAAAGGCCTTAAAAACCTGCACCAAAGAGACATGCAATGATAATGTCCTTCTTCGCTGAGGTGTGTTGGTTCACCCGCTGTTATTTCATAATGTGAGGGCATTAAATCCCGGCAACGCTCCATTTGATTTATTTCCCAGGTTTAGGAAGATAAATTAAGAGTTATGGTGCCAAAGATTGTCGACTAATTAGTTGTGTGCTAAATATTTGTATTAATATTTCATACATTTACTTTGAAGCTGAATCTGTATTTCAGCTCAATTCCACTGTGCTCGAGTGCACGTGGGACATATGTTGGATGCGCGTGTGTGTGTGTGTGTGTGTGTGTTTGTATCTGTGGCTTTGTTCATCAGTGTAAGCACAGAAGATGTCTCATCATTTCTAAATCGCACATGTCTGTTTCTTCTGGGCATGTGAGATTTCCAGTTCCGTGTGTGTACTGTGCACTTATAAATATAAAAGTGTGTGCGTGTGTCCATGTGTGTGTGTGTGTGTGTGTGTGTGTGATTGTGTGTGTGTTGAGGCCCTTGTGGAGAGGCATGTGCACATGAGACGGCATGATGACAGCGTGTGATGAAGCAATGGTAAACACTGAGCCAGCGCTCATTATCACAAGGGTCTGCGTTTGGATTCGCTGCCAGGTACCGCAACGCTGCCTTCTACGCGAGACGTCTTGAGATGCGTGTGCCAGCCGGTTCCCATTGGGATGTTGGCTGTTTGCTGCTGTTGCTTTCTACTGGTGGCGTAGGATCAAAAAGTCCATTGTCCGTACCTTGTCCAACCTGCCAAGGCAATTGATAGATTGTCCAGTTGATTCGCTTGTGAAGCAAATCAACTTCACAAGCAGTGTTATTTTTGTAGCTTCTCCAATTTCCATTGTTCCCTTTTCATTGTTCTCAGCCTCAATTGTTAGTTGCTTCAGCAAACAGCGTTTGCCAAATCGCTAAATGTAAATGTTTAGTACAATTTTTGACAATATTTTTCCCTTTGAAGAATATTAGCCACAAAAGGGCCCATATATTGTGCCACCAAAATACTGCATGCTCTCAGCAAAGTACACTTCATTCTTCTACTTGTGTTTCGAATTATTTTTTACATGTGTTCCACAGCCACAAAGTAACTTTTATCACCGTCCTTGGCCGAGGCCCGTATCTCCTCTCTCTCATTAGCTTGTGAGGGGAAACACAGAAAACACACAGCATTATTAAACACTGTAAAATGTTCCCAGAGAATGACAAAAAAAGCCTGTTAAAAAAAGTTGTTGGAAGGTGGCCAGGAACCCTATTTAATTTGTCCAGCTGCCCGCACGAGACGCTGTGACAAATCATTTGCGCTCCAGGTCTAATTTGTAAAAGACAACAACGTAAAACATACACAGGACATAAAATGGCCGACAAACACTGTCAGCTTCTAAAGTGAGATATATGTGGGTGGTGGTGGAAATAATGGCTTTTAGAACCCTTATTAAGTCACCTACAATCACGTTGAGTCAGAGTTACGGATGGAGAAGGCTGTGATCATAAAATACAAATAAGACAAGACATAAAAAATGAATCCTTCAATAATTCTTCATCAAAAATTACAGAAAAGATTGCATAGTTAATTTGATTTTGTAGGGGGACAATATATATCTAATATCCAATTTGTTTTAAAAAATATATTCTCTAGGGGGGTTATGGAGTGTCATACTGATAAAACAAAAATGTTGTGATGTGTATCTTTAATTGTTTCTCTTGTTTTTGTGGCAAACATCAGAATATTGGGATTGAATCATTATAATTATGCTGTTGACGGTGTTATGTTTAATTAAATAGTAACCAAACACTATCATCAAACCCTACAGACACATTTGACAGGTATCATTAGCGCTAGGTGATGTTACTTCAAGTTAAATAATTCAACTTTGTTCAGCAGTGACATCATTAGGCACAACTTCCACCGAATCAAAAAAAAGAGTTTCGAAATACGCATAGAACACTGAGGAGAAAAACAGAAAAGCAATTAAAAAGTGTTAGAATAGCTGTTACGGAAAGAGATGAAACAAAAGCAAGTCTATAAAAGGTTAAATAATATTTTAAAGAGCAGAAAGTAAAAATGTGTCAGGCATGCAGAGAAAATAACAAAGACGGCCAAGAGAAGAAGCCATTGTGAGTGGATACGCACAGACTCTGCTCTCCTCTGTTTGATGTTATTGGACGACATTTAGATAGGCCTCAGCACTTTGACAACCCCAGCCCGAGTGTTTCCCTTGGACCAGGGGAGGTGCGGCCAGATCTCAGCGAGTGTGCCCAGAAAACAGCTCGCCCCTGCTCGCCCCGTAAAGTCTCACCCTCCTCCGACGCTCTTCTACCTCATGTGTGCTGCCCCCGCTTTCCCCATTTCAAGAGGAGACGAGATGTTCTGAACCGTAACGCGACGTTCCAACCCGAGACGGTCAGCGTTTTTAGTGCCCCGCTCGCAGTAATGTGACAATGTGGCTCGATTCAACCAAGAGCCGACCCGCCGCGGAGACCCTGAAATAGGAACTTGGAGGTTCGGGTTCCTAGTATTCCCTCCCGTTACGTCATCCTCCCGGCCAATCCGCACCGGCCAGCGCATGGCGTTCCCACAATAGACCCGCGTCCCGGCTGCATGTGTCCAAACACGGCGGCTTTCGCCCCCTTATGGGTTTTTAATTCGGATCTGGGGGTCACGGCCATTTTCATCTAGGGAGAAACCGGACTGGGTGGGAGAAGGATTGAGGAGAAGGTTTTAGGCGGTTCTCCCCTCGGTTTCAATCACACAACCTAAATCACTAGGAGGTTCACTAGGAAAACAGGACACCTCGTAAAACCCCCCCACATGGCCTCCGGTTTTAACATACGTCCAGGGTGGAGGAGATGGGTGGGGGGGAGGAATCAGACGTTTTTAGTGAAAGAACTCAGTGTTTGGATCAGGTGACAGCGAGAGGGGACAGACAGAGTTTCAGGAGGGATTTTTTTTCTCTACCATGCTTCCCTGCTTCGCTTCAGCTGATACGGCCAACCTTGACTCGCAGGGGTGGGATAAAGTGTGTCCTTGCAGGACTAAAAAACACAAACAACCCCCCCTCATGCCATAGGTGCCCCTTTATAGTGGAACCATGCACAATAGCCCTCTGTAACGCGGTTACGGCCGCGGACAGTCTACTGGGAGCTGCAAGAAATAAAATAAAAATCACCAGGCAGAGTGATTATTATTATTTAAACCTCCACCTTCCATACACTTGATTTCCAAATGGACAAACCTATGCCCTCTGTATCCTGTTATCAGGGATCAGCATGGGGTATCTTAGCCGGATGCACAAGGGCAGAGGTGTTTTTTATGAGGGCCAATTTCACGTCATCCGACCTAGAGGTTTCATAATCACATCAACTGATTTGGCCACATATCCGATTGCTTGGATATAATCCTGGAGATCACTGCATATTTACGGGATTTGACACATATGTGCGGTGTGTGTGTGGTCCGGGCTTCCTGGGGTGTGTGGGCGCAGAGGTCAGGGTACAGCCCAGGTCACGCTCCTCCTGAAATCTGGAACAGTTGGCATAGCGGAAGGCAAGGGGTGGGAGGGAGAGGTGTACACACTCACTCACACACGCTAGCACGCACGCACGCATACACAGACATACACATATATACACAGACATACACACACATATACACGTACACACACAGACACACAGACACACACACACACTTACAAATACACATATACATACACATACACATACACACACACACACACATGTATACAATGCCAACCTCTAAGGGGAACTCATGTGCATTAAGTCTGTGACTAGTTCCCACGTAGCCCTTGAAGACTTCAAGACCAAAACAAGTGTAACCTCAAAGGTTAACTTCTTAATTAGCAAATCGTGCCTGTGTTTTTTTTGTTTCGTTGTTTGTTTCGAGCGCCTTGAACTGCCCGATATACTGACCGGAGAAGAAGTAAAATATGGGTTAAACAATAGTGAACAACTCTTAACATAATCATATCCATGATGCTTTCCATATCTATTAATACATATGCAGTAACGCAGCTAATCTATTCCATCTGGGGTTTTCATGTCACTGCGTATTTACACATACACAATTCTATATGTCAAAATATATTTTGAAATTGGGTTTCAAGTGTGCGTGTGTGTGTGTGTGTTTATGTGGCTCTGCCAGGTTGTAAACCTGCCAGGGGTCCAATTTAGTTTGTGCTCTTTCGCTTCTTGTATCACATGAGTCGCAGTCCAGAAAACATTTAAAAAAAAAAACGCCAGTCAAACAAAATGGCCGTCCCTCTTCCTCCATTATTTCATCACCTTTAAGACCCCTGGTCTATCTGATGGTTGTTCACCGCTGGCAGACCCAAACCGCTCCGTTCTGGGTCCCAGGTCGGCCCGGCCGTTGCTCAGAGGTTTCGTTGCTGTGTCCGATCCGCCCAGACAGGAAGACTCTGATATCACACGGCCACAATAGAACGCAGACACTCTGCACACACAACACACACACTTTTCGCCGTGCCAACACCACAAGCATTCCCCCATGTAAAATTTACCCAAGGACACTTACATACTTTGTGCAAATTTAGGGGCTGCATGCATCTGGGATTTAATAGACCCCTTGTGTGTGCGCGTGCGTGTTTGTGTGTCTTTGTGTTTGTTTTTACAACACTCGACGCGAAAGATTGTGAAATACTGCGAGTTCGGTCGAAAAAACGACAAGATAAACGAAGAGAGCGTCCACCAAAACAAAACTGAAACACGACCAAACAAACCGAGTCAGATACAAACGCTAACATAACAAGGATTTAGGCGAGGACACGATTCTTCTCCCTCGTTTGGCCTTTCATGTCAACCGCTGAACAGACAAACGTCACAAAAGACCATCAAAACGGACAGACCATCAATGAAGATCTCGGGTCGTTCTTTTTCCTCAGGGTACTCGGATAATGGATTCAAGCATGAAAGAAATGCTGGATCGATATGTCGTGTGGCTCCGGCGGAGAAGCGCGGTCTAACCGCATCAAAGAGAGCCTTTCTCTGTCGCAACTTAACCTCTCCCTGGGATGATCTGATTTCTGCCTCCTGTATATGGTAATTGATAGCTGTCACGCCCGGTTCATCAGTTATTGTGTCGACGGGCGGGAATGTGACATTGATAAACTGTCGGTTAGATAAAGGCGCGATCGATTTTCATCACCGAGAACTCCAGTCATCTTCTGCGCTTTCCGGGGATTCTAGTCCAATCAGGAGGCCAGCACACATGCTTCTATTCACACACACACACACACACACACACACACACACACACACACACACACACACACACACACACACACAAACACACCCATATCTTTATACACACACACACACATCCACGAGCAGGCGTCTATTCACACAGTGCAGCACACACTCACAAGTACACACATATGTCCATTCACACACAAACACACACACCCACAGGCACACACAAACACACATATTTACATACACACACATACACACACACACACACACGCATTCCACCTCCCCCACCCCTGAGGAAACCAACAATCACAAGTACCCACCCACACACACATATTCACTTCACACCACCTTTCACACACATCCATACTTTCAAACACACATCTACACACAAACACACACACATTCCCTTCACAGCGCCACCCCCACACATCTACACACACACACACACACACACACACACACACACACACACACACACACACACACACACAGGTAAAGGGCTGTGGTTAACATGCAGCAGATGCCAGGCTGTGGTCTGTGGGGGGGGGGGGGGGGCAGAGGCAGGAAGTCAAGTGTGCTGCCGTCTCCTCTCCTAGCTCCTAGCCTCTGCTGCCACTTCTCCTTAGCTTGTTTTTTTCTCCCTGGGCCAGCCCGGCCGGTCCTGTTGTGGCTCGTGATGCGGGGTCCCGGGGGCCCGGCGGTGAAATAGTAATATGGACCATCTGACACCTGTCAAAACAGCCCTGTTAGTCCACAGTCAGGCCCTGTCAGCCCGCTGAACAAAGTGCTAGGCAGCCTCTCAATTTTCCACACTCTCCATCGCTCTCACTCGCTCTATATTTTTTTTTCGTTCACTCTCTCTCTCTCTCTCTCTCTCTCTCTCTCTCTCTCCCTCTCTCTCGCATTCTCTAGAGCGACGTGAAGCTCTCTCTCAATCCCTAGTATTGCTCTCTCTCTCATCTACTCTCCCCCCTCTCTCTGACTGCCTATACCCTCTCTCTCTCTCACACACACTCTCTACTTGGTCTTTGTGACTGCCTATTTGCCTATTCTCTCTCTCTCTCTCTCTCCCTCTCTCTCCCTCTCTCTCTCCCTCTCTCTCTCCCCCTCTCCCGCTCTCTCTCTCTCTCTCTCTCTCTCTCTCTCTCTCTCTCTCTCTTTCTGCTCACCTAGATGGTATAACTGATACCCTCCGCTCACCCATATTTCTTTCTCCCCGTTCTTTGCTCGCCTCTCTATCTCTGGGGGTTATCATTAACTTCTTCACTCTGCCGTCCCTGTCAGACCATTTCTCTTTCTTCCATCATGTCCTTCTCACTCAAACTCCTCATCTCTCTCCCTCGTTCCAGGGAACGGCCATAAGACTCTCTCTCTCTCTCGCTGTCTATTTATTTTATTTAGATTCTCCTCACTTCCTGCATCTTGCCGGGTCTCTCTCTCTCCCTCTCTCTTTATCTCTCCCTCTCTCTCCCTCCCCCTCTCCCTCTCTCTCTCTCCTTCTCTCTCCCGCCCTCTCCCTCTCCCCCTCTCTCTCCCCCTCTCTCTCCCTCTCTCTCCCCCCCCCTCTCTCTCTCGCTCACCTTTGAGCAGATGTTTGTCCCAGCCTTTGTTTGGAGCCTATCCTACAGTAATCTAGGATTTCCAGAACTCTGCTTAAAAACAAAATGCCACCAGAGGCCAATCACAGAACGTCAGACAGGAAGGGGCGGGGACGGGAAGGCATCGATTTTTCAAATGTGCGTCCAATCGAATGGCTGTCTCAACAAGGTCTGCCTACGCATGTTCAGAGATTAACTGTAAAATCTCCTTTAATTTACCCTAAGTTACCTGTGCACTAAACCCTAAGCTAACTTTGTTTGAACTCAATGAAGTTAAATTAACATGAAATCAAGTAAATTGTATTTGATTGAAAATAAGTGGTTAGCGCTTCCAGATATATAAAAACACGATCCAACCACATCCTGACTCTCGTATTATTCCCACCCTCGCATCCCATTGCGTGCTCTGAGCGTGGGTTACCATCGTCTTAGACGCTGTGGGACTCTTGCCCTTGTCTTCCTCGGTGATCGCCTAATAATCATATCATAATATGAATTACCAAACACACAAGCAAAAACAATCCTCACGTCCTGTTGTTGTTTTACTGGGCTACCAAACGGCAGAAACCCCTCCACCAATCACCTCTAGCAGCCGAAGGGCACCGGAGATGAACGTAGTCTGTATCTATTTAGCTATATTCAATTATCACCGGCCATATCTATTTACATTAGCTGTTTTCTTGCTATTGCTTTTCCATCGCGGAACAGAATCCAGGTGGACAAGGCAGAAGTATGTGTGGTCTGCAATCTCAAAATCCACCCTCCAGTCATATTTATAAATCGAAGATATTCGAAAACAATGGGAGAGAATCTGTAAAGGAAACACTGGAGAAAGGCTATTCTGGAGACAACTGGTAGAAAACAGCAACAAAACAAGTTTGTGGGGCCGCTGGAGAGGGGCCAGATGTAAATAAGTGAAGGATTTGAACGGTGAAATGGGGTTATGGCTCATTCCCTTGGTCAGTAAAACAGATGTTCCAACGCGGCTCGGAACTGGAACAGGACTTTCTGCACCACGGGCTCTGTTCAAATCAGAGTAAAGCTCCTCTTGGAAATAGCACTGTCACCAACTCAGCGCATTTCAAAGAGATGAATCTGGTTGTTTTCTGGCTAAATAGGATTTACTTTTTCTAAAAATAGAAGTGAAACAAAAAGAAAGAAAGAGCATCCATGTTGGAGGAGAGGGCCGAACGGAACTTATGGGATTGGTTCTTCTTGTTCTTTGCCTAGCTTTGGCTAATCTTTGGTCTTAAGCTTGGGTTTGGGTGTTGGAACCACCATCGCTGGAACCAACCCCTCTGAACACGATGGGCGATTTACTTGTAAACAAGCGACTCAGACATTCCCAGAAGTTTCCCTGTGCCTCTGCAGGTCACCTTAGGTCATTCGAAAAATCGAACTCCAGCTAAAGTTAGATTCTGGCAATTTAATTAGGGATTGAATTGCTAGAAATCAGTACATAGTTTTATCCCTAGCGGATAGAAAGGTTCAATCATTTCATTCAATATCCAGAATCTTTTGCACTCTGCGAGTAAAAAATTACCATATCGACAGTTTCTCCTTGACCTCGGCTGACTTTGAGAAACCCCCTAACCGGGATCGTATTTCTTTGTGATATTGATCAGCGTTCACCAGACTGGGCCTGCATGCTGAAGAGCTTCTCCTCACTTCTAATTCAGCAATGCTCTGAGATCAAATGATCTCTCTCCACCAGGCCTCCTCTGCTCCGTACACGCTCGGTTAAACCCTTCTCGCATGAGGGTGGTGGCAGCACTTGTGGAGCGAATCAAACACATGCAATCAATTTACTCATAATGTCATTAATACCGCCATTGTTATGGGACTGCACTTAGACTGGATGTGGATTTTTCTCTAACCGCAACCGACTCTGTGGTTGCGAAAGAGTTTTAAAAACCCCACACCCTCACAATCACACACTCATCTACTCTCCCCCCCCTCTCTCTGACTGCCTATACCCTCTCTCTCTCACACACACTCTCTACTTGCTCTCTGTGACTGCCTATTTGCCTATTCTCTCTCCCTCTCTCTCCCTCTCTCTCCCTCTCTCTCTCCCTCCCTCTCTCTCTCTCTCCCTCTCTCTCTCTCCCCTCTCTCTCTCTCTCTCTCTCTCTCTCTCACTCTCTCTCTCTCCCTCTCTCTCTCCCTCCCTCTCTCTCTCTCTCCCTCTCTCTCTCCCCCTCTCTCTCTCTCTCTCTCTCTCTCTCTCACTCTCTCTCTCTCTCCCTCTCATAACAGAGTGATCCAAGTTGGTCTTGAGTCTCCCCTCATTAATTATGGTGAAATGGGTTGCAGGAGAGCTGCCGGCCATTCGGTAAGAGAGAGGGAAGGGTGGGGGGGGGGGGGCTGGCGTGAGATTGAATGTAATTACCTCGGTTTCGACACACGCTGAACGCCCGATGAGAGCATGTGGCTACTCTCACTCCTTCTGCGAGCGGATAATGCCACTCGGCCGCTCTACTGGGAGGGCATTACACGCTCCTCTATAGCCCTAGTTACCTTGAAGTACCTGCTTTTTCCCCTGTCACAATAATAGACCTCGCTGGAGAAGATGTATGATTCATATCTGGTCCAAGTGGCCGGGCCGCGCTGCGGAGGAGTTAAATGGATGTCGAGCGGGGGGGTGGGGTGGGGTGGTGATGTTGGTGGGGGTGGGAGGCTAGTGGGGGGGGGGGGGGGGGGGGGGGGTATGGTTCCCCAGATCCTGACCCGTTCGATGCATCGTTAAATTTCTTCCCACTGCTGGAGATATTACAGCAGAGATAAAAAATGAACTGTCCCCCAAACAATTGTGCGGGAATAATAAGGCATAACCTCAATTAAAATTAACGACGTGGTGTTGAACAATATTTATCAGGGGAGAGATGGCGGGGGGCGGGTATGGCACATTTTAGATCCAGAGGAGAGAGAAGGAGGTAAACAAGACGCTGGGCTTCCTGGCGTTTATGGCCAGGCGAGACGAAGATGACGGAGCTACGGAGACTGCAAGAGTAGCACGAATAAAAAGTACAGCCAGTTATTTCAAAGCCATCCACTCCACTGTATACATTTCGCAACGCATGCAGAGTGAGTTTTTTTTATCGAGAACCCAACTGCTAAACTGCAGGTGATTATGTCAGATCCCGGCTGGGAGCACATGGAGCGGCGATGATTTTGAAACATCATTCATATTCAATCAGGACAGTTATGTCAAACAAGGAGGGTGCGCTCAGCCAGCACAGTCTTGTTTCTGCCGTGCATAAATCCTTGGGTGTGTCTGTTTGAATGTGTGTGTGTGTGTGTGTGTGTGTGTGTGTGTGTGTGTGTGTGTGTTTATGCAAAAACCTGGTGTAAATCATAGGTATCCATCCAATTATGCAGGCCAGTTGGGAAGAGGAACCCATTTGAGGGGGAACTCAGATTTGTTTATGACACATTTTTTTAAACTCTCTAAATGAGAATCAGTTGTCTGTGTTCATGGCTTACCCTCACTAAATCACATTCCCCCTTTTCATCCACCAAACAGATAATAAGGTGCCCTACGGTATCGGTGCTGTTGCTCCCCATGGCCATATGGGAGAGGTATGGGACACGGTCCCGAACACGACGGCACAGGAAGGAGCAGACTGGGAGGGTTGATTCCGTACCGAGCTCCTGAGCGCGGTGTGTAATTGGACCTGTTTGTCTCTCAGCGTCACCTGTTTGAGCAGACTGTGGAACAGACTCTCTGCCCACGCTCTCCACTTACCGGGTCCAAGGCAGGCGCTGGGCAGTGGCAGCCAGTCCAATCCGGCCCTCCAAGCCCCCGCCCTCGCCATGGAGCAGATGTGAGGGGCGGTGAAGATTGCAATTTTCCTTAACCTAAGTTAGCAGACGCCTTATTTTAATAGTAGACACCATAAACAAGCCTGGTCTCTGGTGACTCCTCTGGCCTGATTCATTTTGCAGTGAGAAATACTACCGGATGTTTCCGCTTTGAAGGGCGAGCTTTGTGCTGGAAACATCTTGGAGAGTCCCTGAGTGTCTTCTCTGATGGACCCTAGGATTGCACCATGGGGGGCAATGTGAGGTCAGTGACAAGGATGCATGCCTAACAAGGGAACAATCCAACTATTCCATGTCAGCAGTGCACATATTTATTTCCCTCTTGCTATTCAAACCACCAAAAGTTCATGCATTTAAAGAAAAAAAAGAAACTTCTTCCAGTCTTACATTTGCTTCTTACAAGATGTTCAATATTTCCAACCTTGAAATACCTCTCAACTGTATCCCATTACCTGTCGTTTCCTATTTGGCTTCCATACCAGAAGGCATATTATTTTCCACTTTAATGGCATGATCTCTCACCGGCGACTGTCAGCAGCTCACAACATGATTTCCCCTTCCCCATTCTCGCCCCTTGCTTCAGCGGACGATAACGGAGCACAGTTTGCAAAGGTTTTAGCCCAAAAAAAAAGATTTGACAGCTACATAGGATGGAGGAAATGTATGGCTTATGGAGCTGTTTTCTAGTGATCACATGAGACTCTTGTGAAAAAATTCAGATTTTAGAGGGAAACTAAATGACCATCCTTTAATCCATCCATCTATTTGTAATCCCCCGATGTACCTTTTGACGAGTGTTTTGAAGACACAGCAAAACACACAACAATAGCCCTCTGTAACACTCGGAGCCTGTGGGAGGTTTTCTTAACGATTTTGTTAAGCCTTTGCAAACTCTCCCCCCCCCACATAAGACGATTGCTCACTCAAACAGTGACCAAACCCGTAGAGAGGCCCAGTGCATGCTGTGTAGGGCGGCACAAAACCGCTTCTCTCTCTTTGTCAAGCCTGTACCGGCAGTCGATATTCTCTTTTCCGATGTACAGGCCCTAAGTGTTGCCAGCCCATTCAACTGGTGTCTTGGTGGAGCCTCATTGTGTTTACAGGACCAGACCACCGCCGCCGGAACATCTGCTATCTGCATGGGCCAAAAGGAAGGGAGAAGCGAAAGGCCATTCTGTGAAGTTTTTTCCACCATCTCCTGGGCCGTGTTGAGGTTGACCAGCAGTGCTTTTTCACGGAGGAACAGCCACGTTTTCGTTTGTTTCTTCTCGTCTTCGCCACGTTGCTGCAGGGAGGGTGAAAAAGGAGAAGGGAGGAAAGGGAGAACAGAGAGAAGATTTAGAATTGTGGCTGGATTCGCTGACCTGAAGAAACAAGGAGCAGAGGTCTTTGATCGAGGACACATCACCTATTTGGTTGGTAGCTTACTCGTCTGAGGGTTAAGTGATGAGCCCTCAGCCCAGTTTGCCTGGTGGGTCTCTTGGTTCAATCTTCGTTCTAAACACTAGCAGACAGATGAACTGATGAGTGCAATTCAGCATTCAGTTCCTCACCCTTCGAAACCCACCAAGCACTTTTTAGTGTAAGCAAACATAATTGTGTTTTTTGCTGTGGTTATAATGCTAAATCTCTTCTTTAGCACCACGGCTAGAAAGAAGAGGTGTATCAATAAATATTGGCAGAATACAAGATCACCAGCGCCACTATAAATACACAACAAACATGCTTTATCAATGGCATAGCAGCATGTAAACATCACCCCTGAATTTCATGCCTCATTTTCCTGTTTGGTCGGCGGAATTAGCGGTGTCTGCTAGCAGATGTTGGCTCACAATGCGGCTATTGTTCCCCACGCAAAGTCCATGATGAGCCGCATTAGGTGGCTGCGTTCTGCCCGCCACAACATGCCAGAGCTCCCTTCCTTACCGGTACCTCTGAGGGCGCACAGATGTGCGTCTCCGCGATGCGCATGTTTATTAGCAACAGCCAGAACACCGGCCTAGTTTGGACTTAGGGAGGGATTCGTGAGCTGGCTCCTACTGGAGAGCACCCCCTTAATTACAAGTACCCCAAGCGTAACCCACCAGCGGCGGAGGATTTCTGCTCCAAAGATCTGCTCCAGGTTCCAGCTATCCGACCCACGCCCGGGTAATTAAGGCCCCCGAAAAACCTTTGGTCTCGGGCCCACTGTGAGAGCATCTCCACTGGGGGTTCTTACTACCGGACCCCCAGGCTACGGCTCTGCTGCCTGAGTGGATGTCAGCATGGAGGGGGGGGGGGGGGGGGGGATGCAGAGCATGCTAGGCGTACCACATAGTAGGCTCCTGTTTTTATCCAACTGAGCCTGCCTCCTTATCGGACCCTCACATCAGGGTCTGGTGGTCACACAAATTATGGGGCAATTAAGGCACTGAAACAGCAGAGGGATCAGATTGGGGACAAATGGAGGGAAAACACACTAGAGGGGACTATAGGTTCAGAGGAATAACCAAAGAGTTGGACTGTAGGGATGCTGACCCATACATGTACACCGTGGCGTTATACACTGCAAAAACTCAGCCTAAAAAAACAAGAAAAAAAAGTTATAAAATGAGTGATTAATTACTTGAAATAAGCAAAATTATCTGCCAACAGAACAGGAAAATTGGACTTGCCAAGACCTCTCAAAATAAGTTCATATATCTAGCCTCGAAAACCCCATACATATCTTGATACAAGTGTGTTCTTACTTAAAACAAGTACATTTGTCTAGATAAAAAGACAATATTTAAGGATTATTCGCTCAATATTTAGGAAAATGTGCTTAAATTCAGAATACACTAGTGCCATAATCTTTAAATAAGGTTATATATTAGGCAACATATCTTAAAATCAGTACAGCTACACTTAAAACAAGTATATTTTTCGAGACACAAGTATTATTTTCTCAATATTTAGAAAAATGTTCTTAGATTCAGAATATGCTAGTGCCATAATCTTTAAATAAGGTTATATATTAGGCAACATATCTTACAATCAGTACAGCTACACTTAAAACAAGTACATTTGTCCGGATACAAAGAAAATATTTAAGAATTATTTTCTTAATATGTAGAAACATATACTTAAATTTATCATCATCATCCAATGCTATTGCAATATGATATGAATCTGAATCAATTTCTTTTCACTTCTTTATTGGTATTCAATCTGCATATTGGAAGAACCAGAAAATGAGGGCCGTTATTGTTTACACCATTAATGCCTAAGAACACCTTAGGCGAAAAAAAACTCTAAAACCAGAGCATTGTGTCAAAACAACTTCCTAAAGATATATATATTTTTTTAAAAACTGCACAGATTGTCAACGTGTACTTAAATATTTTGAAATATTTGTAAGACAAACCCCTCACAAAAGTAGAAACACTCTAACTTCTCATCAGAAACTCGAACTTCTCGTAGAAACACGCATACGTTAAATCAGGCCGTAAAGGATAATTCCGGTGTAAAATGGATTTGGGATATGTTTTGTATGATAGTGAGTCGAAACGTTCATTTTGGAGCACAAAAAACGCATGTAGACGCTTTCTTCAGTTGGCTGTTTTTAGCCGATTCAATCAAAACGCTATAAACTTGGAACGAAGGGGGCAGTGGTTATGGTAAAAACTAAATCGCTATTTTAAACCACTTAAAAGGCTAGAAGTAGCCCGACACTTCTTTGGTAGTATAATAAGGGTCTTAACATATAAAACGAGGCATTGAGGATTTTGTAAGTGTACACACTGTTTATTAAAAAGGACATTTTATACACACAATACCATCAGTAGATCACCCGTCGACGCCATTGTTTTTAAGACTCGATAGGTAGATTGACGAACACAGAGATTGTGACTTCCGTCAGCAACACGCAAGCTCTGTGTTCGCCAATCTACTTAAATATTTGATGTAATATATTACATCAAATATTTATGAGTGAAACAAAGGGACAGTTGTTTAATAGCGGGCTAAATAGATGGACAATAATCAAAACAGTTTGTTGTTTTTCGGTGTTTGTCCTGAGCCTTCACATGGTGAGACATGCCGTCTGCCAAAGATGAGTGATTAGGAACCGGTGAGGGTTTGATGGTGGTTCAACTCTGATACCAAACCCAGCACCTCCGTGCTGTCTTTCCGATTGTTGTGTCTTTACTAATTTCCATCTGCCTGTCAGCCGGCGACGGATTAGAAAAAATCCAGATAAATATTCCCACTTCTCCATCATCCCTCACTGGTGTTTTCCTTGGCCGGAGCGTGGCACAAACTCGATGCGATTCGGAGGAACACTCAAACAATTTCATCAATGAAAACATGCTCGGTGGATTAAAATGTAATTTGCCACAGTTAATGAAAAATGTGCTGGGTGTAAACACGGCGTGGAGTGCTGACTGCCCGAGTCTGGCTGGGAGACACGAGGGGCCGGGGCTCAGCAATCGGAGCCACCAGCCCGCCGCCGCCGCCGCCGCCGCCGCCGCCACTGCTCTCCTGAGAAGGAGAGAGGGATGTCTAATGTTTGCAAATGGGGCCTGCTGTTGAGGGAAACAAGATAGCGTGTGCTAATTTAATTCCAATATGCACGTAACAGTATCTGCTTTAGCTGGACGCATGTGGACCTGTTTACCAGGGGGTTGAGGAGATGCATTTTAAACACACACAGACCTGAGTGTCTTAGTGTGTTTGTGTGTGTGTGTGCGTGTGTGTTTTGTGTGTGTGTGTGTGTGTGTGCCATGCCCTCATGTGTTTTAGCTTTAAGAGACCCGGTAGTGTTTCATATAAAAGTGTAATTCCCAGCGGCCCCCACCAGCCCTCTCTACCGGAGCCCCTTAACAGACACAAGTCCGAGCCAAAACCCTGACCAGACTACCGCCTGCGTACCAAACCCCTTCATATCCCCAACCTAGCGTCCGCAGTGTGCATTTTAATTCAAACAGACAAGCCCCTCTCTTCCTCCGTACGTGGAAGCCGAGAGCAGTGGATCATGAGACAGCCGCAACTGTCTAGTTAGTTAGGCGTCTGCGGAGGCACATTTTTCACAATTCCTACTCGTCGTAGCCGGGCCCTAACAAACATGCCAACACGTCCTGGCCCTCGTCTTCACGCTGACACAGGAGAACATATGTTGATACATGCGAGTCTCTCTCAGCACATTTGCCCGCGGATGCACTAAATCCCCCCGAGAATGTGTGGGAGCGACAGGGTTTCTCCATTAATTTGTGTGTCCACAAGCGCTGTGCGTAAATGACATACGTTGTGCGTTGTATTCCTCGGCGCGCCTTGTTCAGAGCTTAGAGAATGCGGGGGGCGGGGGGTGATGGGTACTGCTTGTGCCAATTTTCACTTTCACACAAACAAACACGTGTGTCCTAGCATGTGACCGCGTCTGAGCTACATGTATAGATTTGCGTGTGCGTGCGTGTTTGTGTGTCTGTGTGTGTTTGTGCACTTTGTGTCAAGGGGAGGGGGAGGTGTGGTGGTGAATGTACATAAATAGCTTTTGGAACTGTTTCTGATTTTGATTCATTGAATAAAGGAGTATCTGGTAATTTACCAAAGGCAATATTTCATGAATTCAGTGTTCTGGGCCAGACTTATATAAAATAATAGTGTTTCGTCTAAAAATACTAAGATTCATATTCTGGCCATGTTTGAATGTAATTAGCTTCTACATGCATGTTTTTCATTTCCTGGTGGTGTGTCAGCGCCTCTGCTTGCCGTCACAAGCACCTTTTGCAGTGTGTGTGTGTGTGTGTGTGAGTGTGTTTTGGCGTGTGTGTGCCTCTATGATTAAGAAACTTGTGACATGCACGGCCGACCCTGGCTCAGGACGAGTTTCGTCTTGCTGCAGGGATGAACGCGTGCACTCCATCCCTAAATGGTTCTATTTCCAGCCAGGGGAATTGGCTGACCATCACAGGTATTTTTTAAGCCAAAACGCAAATGTTGACCGCAGCCCCCTGGACTCTCTCTCCGTTGATGCCTAGTGACATATTATGACCATAATCGACATGATGGGTGGGAATTTGATGCTGTAATATCACTATCAATATCAATATGCATTACACGTCGTCTGCACCGCACAAAAATGTATTATCTTAATCCTTAACAATTAATTTACAATTCAATTTCATTTGTGAGCTAAAATAGAAATGTGTGCATGATGGACATGTTATTAAATTACTTTTAATTCCAGCTGGGGAATTCCAGCGAGAATCATCCTATTACCTGACTTTGGGAAAATGGGAAATTGATTTCTGGGAACGCCCGATCCCTCCAGCCTCCAGGGTTGAGCGTTATTGATTAGAGTTTGACCGTCTCCGGGTGTCGGGGACATAAATTAAAACCTGCCGACGTGTGAACTAGGCCGGCCCCGCGTCGGGGAAGGGCTTGGCACTTAGTAACGACAGACGTTCTGCGCGGCGGCCATCTTGGAGGTCCCAAAACCAGACGCCGAGGTATTAAATATTCAAAGCCCCCTGTGTCGCGCCAGGGTCGGGGGGTGTAGCTAGGTCACTAAGTGTTTTCACTTCGGCCGCTTGTATCGACGACCAGCCCCCACTTTGGGCTCAGCTCCGGTCACGGTGTTTGGTGAAGGTGTTTGGAATGTGGTCGCTCGGAGCCCCCACTCTGCTGTTCCCCCCCGGGACCACACTCAACACGGCACAGGCGCAAATGTGTTCAAAGGAAATGGCCATTGGCCGTTTAGGATCCTGTTTCAGCGTTTTCCTGCTCTGCATTGTAAAAATACTCATCTGAAAAGATCAATCTTTTTTATTTTGTACTGCGCATTAACGGATCCAACTAGTTCTGGTTCATTCTGTGAGCCTCATAGCATAATTGCCTGAGTAATATTTCGGCCAAATTGTGATATCTAACCTAACTCTACTCTCCTAACGCTGCTGATTCACTGCGCCTCATTGGCTTTATCCTAAGCCAATCAGAGTGCTTTTTACATTCTATAATCACCATTTGCCTAAGTCATTTTTTACGCTAAATACACGATGAACCTTAAAATAAGACTTTTTGCTAAAAACATTTTACTGTATGCTATGATTCTAACTACACGTCGCCAGTGTTTTTTGTTCCTGTGTTCTCCAGCTAATGGTCAGATCGGATCACAGAACCCGTCCGTTGTGCCCATGAGCTGGACTGATGTCTTCTTCGCTCCCTGACATAAATCAATACAAACCAACGGGGGTCATATTTTGGAAGCGGCGGGGGTTCAAAGGCCTTTTTGCCGCAGACGGCGATAACTCCCGCGAATCTGACGAGACACCGACGTGCAAGGTGCTGTCTGGACCGGGGGCTTAAAATACATCTGTTAATAAAGACTGGGGCTGGACGGGGGGTCCGACCGGCCCCCCGCCCACCAGCACCACCCCGGTCGGGGCTGGGGGTGGATGGGTGGGTATGGTGTTGTGGAGATGGGTAGTTGTCAGGACGTCATGGAGACCCATCCATATGTACCTTACCAGCACGCCAACACGACATCGGCATCGCCGCTCTATCCGTCTTATTGACAGGCCGGTGGCGTCAAGTGTTTGAGAGTGTCACATTCCACCATGGGGGGGCGACTGACACCATGGAGGGGGACGACTGGGTGTCACACACACACACACACACACACACGTACATATGCAGTCACATGCACGCATGCCATCCCAGACTCAAACCCACATTATGCAGGCAGATTCACACACAAGGGACACACACGTGCAGCCAAATGCGATTTCCGCTGCTCTGACACACAGACACACATACAAACACGCACACATGCAGCCACATGCACATGCGCGGTACGAGATCTCGAGGGTTGCTCCGAGTGTCACATCTGGAGGTGGAGAAAACAGATCTGTGTCTTCAGCCTGGGCCGCTGGGGGGGGTCATGGGCGAGGGGCCGGTATGGGGGCCCTTTCACTTAAGCCGGTCCCTTCTCTGTAACCATGTGGCACCTACATATGAGGTCAAGATCGTAAACTCCTAGAATGTACAGTTGCTAGGGTTGCCGGGGGCCCGGAGGGGGGCCCCCGGCCCAGGCCTATTTGTGACCTTCGGTGTGTGTCGACGTGTTTGTGTGTGTTTGTGAGGGGGGCAGGCTCTTGTGGGCGCGTGTGTGCGTGCGCGCGCGAGGGTCAGAGTGTGTTGAGACGTCGAGGCGGCTCGTGTTCTGTGACATCACGAGCCGCGAATACGACCTCGGCGCTCTCTCTCTCTCTCTCTCTGGCTGTCTCTCTCTCTCTCTCTCTGTCTCTCTCACACACACTCCCCCTCCCCCTCTCTCTCTCTCTCTCTCTCTCTCTGTCTCTCTCTCTCTCTCGTCTCTCTCTGTCTCTCTCTCTCTCTCTCTCTCTCTCTCTCTGTCTCTCTGTCTCTCTCTCTCTCTCTCTGTATCTCTCTCTCTCTCTCTCTCTCTCTGTTTCTCTCTCTCTCTCTGCTTCTCTCTCTCTCCCTCTCTCTCTCTCTCTCTCTCTCTCTCTCTCTGTCTCTCTCTCTCTCTCTCTCGTCTCTCTCTCTCTGTCTCTCTCATCTCTCTCTCTCTCTGTTTCTCTCTCTCTCTCTCTGTTTCTCTCTCCCTCTCTCTCTCTCTCTCTCTCTCTCTCTCTGTCTCTCCCAGCTCTCTCTCTCTCTCTGTCTCTCTCTCTCTCTCTCTCTCTGTCTTGTGTGTTCTCAAATGGGGAAAAATGGTTCCTTTTTTCACGGGGAGAATTAGTGGAGACGTCTGTGCGCGATCATGTGGATTGCAGGGGGGCTGGGGAGAGAGAGGGTAGCCCTAGGCAGACCCCGGGTTCGAGGGGACCTTGACCTCTATTTTTGCCGGCCTCAGTCGACCGTGGCTCCACCATTCGTCTCTGTCATGTGCAGGGCCGCTGCATGCATGTGTGACTGCTTCACTTTCCTCTGTAATGAAAATTCCACATGCACCACATCAGAGGAGGGCTGTTTGGCAGGCTGAGAGCACACGGGCTGCCTGGACAGATACATAAGTACACACACACACACACACACACACACACACCACACACACACACACACACACAAAAACAAACACAGACAAACTAACGTACACACAGACAAACACACACACAAAGAGAGTTGAAAGGCCAATTCACAGTGAGCCACCTGTGCTACGAAAAGTATACACTGTACAGCGTTAAGGCATTTTGGATGTAAGGATCAAACGGACTACATAGTCTATACAAAGTAACAACAATGAAATGAATGCCTCCAAGTCTTCCGTAGGGATGCCCCATGCTGGGTGAGCTGGGCTTGTTAGGGTATGTCTTGATGCTTCTCCTTTTCTTATGTTACAAAGGACCAGCGTATTCCTTAGTCTTTAATGTTATGCACTGTGGGTGCTGGTGGAGTGAATCCTTCCTTCCGGATCGCCTTCTCGCACGCTCAACAATCCAGGGACGTCAAACCGAGTCTGTCGATTCACTTTCGTTAATGGCTAATCAATGCCAGCGTCAAGAGGATCTCTTTGCTCAGAGAGGCATTCCATCGAGTGGAAGAATCGATTCCCGGCTCGTTGGTCAGATGATACACGCTGAACCTGAGGAAATAAAGGGCACAAAGGAAGGAACGTAGTTTGAGAGGAGTGAGCAGTATTCTCTTTCAGACGATTGTCTCTGTATTTCTCTCTTCCTCAGCCTCCTACTCGGTCCATTATTTCTCTTTCATGTTTGTTCCCCGTCGGCGGTGGATGGCAGAAGGGTTCTTCGGAGGGACAACAGGACACATGTTTAATAGATCAGGCCCCGGGCAGCACAATGGAGGGAAGGAATCGTTGTTAACATTATAACGCATTGATCGCTTTGGACTTCATTTCCCAAAGCCCTGTCATGGGCAGACATGGCCCATTACTTACAGCAGTCAAAGTCTTACACACCAACCAGCCCCCACCACCACCACCACCCAACAGCTGGCTATGACTGTGTCTGTCCGTCTGAACCATCATGCAAGAGATCTCCTGGCCCACCATCGACCATATTTCTAATATCCTTTATGAATACAATATGAGAGAGGGTTTTTGGATTTCTGCCCATTACCCCGATGCTGGAATATCTCAGCCACAACTTCTCAGCATTCTTGAAGTAGACCCGGGGTCTTGATTAAACAATGCTCCCAGTAGAGCAATGGCCAACTTGTCAGATATTATTTATAGGTTTTCAAATGCTGATATATTTCAGAAAGTTTCCCATAGGTCAGCATTGGTCGCACTGCAGTGGAGCAGCTAGTTTCCGCGTTCTGTGTCTCCCAATGCCCAGGTTTGAATCATTTTGAAGTCTAGGACCACTTTGGGGTGGCTGTGTTTTTATTATTAGAGCAAGCATTGCGTTAGCCTCATAGCATAATTTCCTGAGTCATATTTTGGCCAGATGGTGATATCGAACGTAACTCTACTCTCAAAGTGCTGCTGATTCACTGTTCCTCATTATGTTTGTATTATTATAGTGCTACAACAAAATGGAACATTCAAACCTTAAATGAACAGTAAAATTAGCGCTAGCATTTCGTTAGCCTCATAGCATAATTTCCTGAGTCATATTTTGGCCAAATTGTGATATCGAAAGTAACTCTACTCTCCATATGCTGCTGATTCACTGTGCCTCATTGGCTATACAATCCTAAGCCAATCAGAGTGCTTTTGACATTCCATCATCACTATCTGCCTGTCATCTATTTGTCTTACATCTTCATAAAAGATTAACCTTAGAATACGACTTTGCCAATTATGCTATGAGGCTAATGATTTCTGTATACAAATCTATTTACATAACTGGGAATCCGGACCCAGGTTGAATGCAACTAACGCACTAATGCATTGCGAAAGCAGGCCACACTGTGCCTAAAGCTGTCAGTACTGACAGTCTGGGCATTCAAACGTCTTTTTCATTCATGCTCATAAAGCGCAGACTGTAGTCCATACATCGGCTCCAGGGAGAAGATATGCAGCTGGACAGTAGTGTCTATAAGCCGGTGTCGAAGTTAATGTGTCCATGGATGGATGGATGGATGATGGATTAATGGGTGGGTGAATTGCCGGATGTATGGTTTTATGGGTGGGAGTGTGGATTGATGGGTGAAGGAAGAATTCATGGAATATTTTATGAATAGATTTATGCCCAATACCCTGCAAAGAGATGGATGGATATGTTATGCCGTTCACGAAATGACTATTTTCCATATAGTTTCGGAGGCTTGGAAGGGGCTGCCCCTTTAAGGTAGAGGTGGGCGACGGATGCTGTGTTCCGATTGGTCCGCTGCTCTCTTTGAGCTGTATGGGGCTGTATGGGGCCAACTGACAGGCTTGAATGGCTAGAAGACAATCAGCCTCAGTGGGCTGTCCAAGTTGATTTACTGGGCAATGGATCTCCCAAGATGTTAATAGGTTGTGATTGTTGCAAGGAGACGGCAGGCTTGACCTCGTTGTGGGCCCAAGTGTTTGCATTACATTGTGCGGTTCCCTGTGTGAGTGTATGTATACATATGCATTCATATGTGTAATGACTCTGCCATGCTCAATAACTATGACAAAATAGTTACTGCAATACTGGCAGATGCGGTGCAGACGTACATTTTACATCGGCATTGATTACCTGTCTGT
>NC_136940.1:3838678-3841178 GCF_949987615.1 Pollachius pollachius
AGTTGCATGTCAGAAAACCACCGTTCTCGAATGACGTCCATCTCTTCTCAAGCCGTCCCCACTGCACCCTCCCACGTCATACCCCTGACTCCTCTGTTTACGGTCCTGACACAGGGGTCTGCTCTCCATCTCCTTCACTTAACCTCTACGTCTTATCTGTCTCATTCTGCACCTCACCCCACCTCTCGTCCTCCCTGATCTGCCCTCCATCTCCTCCCAGCCTTCCTCCTTCATTCGCTCCCTCTATTCCCCTCTCCACCCTCTGTCATGACGTGTCCACCCAGGCCTCCTCTTATGTGTGATCCACACGCTGGACTCAGATCCATACATTTGTGTGCTGTCTGTACTGTCTGTACGTCTGTCCTGTGAGCCTCCAGCCCTCCTGCGGGGCCCTTGAGCTGTCAGAGAGGAGGAACACCGTTGATTGGATGATGGGTTATGGCGGTGGATTTTCCGTGTGTTTTTTTGTGTGGAGCATCTGACGTCCTTACCTTCTACAGATGTTGGATGATGCTCGACTGTCCAGGTCTGCACGCAACTGTGAGAGAATGTTCGACTTACAGTCTACTACAGGGGAGACAACACAATGCATTGTCGTGGAAATATGAATGAGTACACTTGATTTCCCCAAAGAGCTTTTGGGATTACAGTATAGGGTAGTGGCTGGGAAAGCTTTCACTTTCAGCATCCCAGACGCTGCAGGATCATGATGATGAAGTATATGTTGATGATGATGTTGATGGAACTTCCTTGTCTTACCCCTCCCTCCCTCAATCGTCATGTTTAAGATGTGGCTTAAAGTAGTGAAAGACAAGATGAATATTTGAGATTAAGCAGAAAGTTTTAAGCTGGAAAGACAAAGAACTCCATAGAAGTTATGCTAGAACACTTCTGAGAGGATTCTTGGCAGTATAGGAACACTATTTGCTCACCCTGAAGCACTTTGCAACATGCTTTTAAAGATGCTTTGTATGTTACCAAGCAACCAGATCTAACCTCAGACAAGGTACTTCACATTGAGTCTCTTGTAGTATTTTCACCATGTTGCACAGAGCCATGTTCTTGACAGAAGATGGTTTTGAGGTCATGGATGATGAGATGGGTGTGTGGGAGATTTCTTCGAAGGTAGAAGCTAAAGATGCAATAATGTAACCTTCAACTGGAAACAGATAGACTCGACAGAAAGCCAAACACAAAGACGTACATCCAGAACGACCGAACGACCGACGGTAGACTCGCAGATAAACAGGTAGAGAGGCAGACAGACGGGCGACTCAGGGCCTATAGCGGGCGCACACATGGACAGTAAAACTTCACAGGTTTTCAGATCGTCCTCTGCAGCACAGCTGTGGAGGCGATTCCAGAGCCGCCATCTGCCTCCAAAAACCTCTTCTCTCCCCCTTCTCTCCCCCCTCGGCTTTCTTCAATCCCCAGTCGACCCGACTGCCCTACCTCCACACCCTGCTCCCTCTGCCACGCATACACCCTCCTCCGGGAAGACTCCTTTGAACATCCAGCATGAGAAAACCCTGAACCAAGGCGAGGGCACCCCCAGAAAGAACCCGCCCGGGATGAGGACGCAGAGGGGGGCTCATCAAACCCACTCCACTGAGAGGGGGGATGGCGAGGATGGGGAAATAAACAACACTGGCCTACCCCTCCAAACACGTCTGCTCGTAGGACACCTTTGTCTTGGAGTCTGTGTGTACGTCTTTGTGTGTGTGTGTGTGTGTGTGTATGTGTGTGTGTTTGTGTCTGTGTGTGGGGTGGTGACCTCAGTCTGTCGTTTGCATCCAAGCAGCGTAAACAAGCGTGTCATTTGTGTGCCAGTACGCACGCACACACACACGCACACACACACACACACACACACACAAGCACACACATGCACACACATGCACAATCACACACACAGACACACACACACACACATCCTGATGACTCTCTGGAACATGCGCTGCAAACTATATCTCGCAACACTGCCTCTAGCCTGACTTGTGAGCTGAACTTTGAAACTTAAGACGTTTCCGCACACTTTTTCTCAAGTTTCAATTTGCGGCCGAAAGTTTGTGTTGGCTCAGCGGCAACGGGGTCGTGCGATAGGGATGCCAGGGCTAATTATGTCGTCGGGTAAAACGAGCGTGTAGAGGGGGGGAAAGGGGAAAAAACTAAAATGCCGTTTTGACAAACGCTGGGCTGCTGCGCACAGCCGGTGGCAGCGGACCCGATATCACATCGTATTTTTCCGACAGACGCAAAGCAGCAGCGGCAGTGACGGCAGAGTCCGCACCGCTGGGGGGCTGGCCTGCATGTCTGCATTGTCCCGAACTCCCAGCTAATGACTAACAACAAATCACGTTTTATGCCTTATGAGGCGTAGTAAAAAAGAGAGAAAACTCCAACCGGAAAACAGATGAAACCCGAAACTCGAACGGGGACGTTTTTTTTTTCTTTTGTGTGTTTTTAAGTGAAAAGGGAACGGGTTTGGGGGAAAAAAGGT
>NC_136940.1:3848678-3886178 GCF_949987615.1 Pollachius pollachius
ACAGACAGACAGACAGACAGACAGACAGACAGACAGACAGGCAGACAGAGAAAGAGTGAGAGAAAGAGAGAGGACACAGACAGATGGAGAGAGTGCTATAAAAAAAGAGAGAGGGGGGGGAGAGAGAACGAGAGGGCAAGAGAGAGAGAGCGAGAGAGAGAGAGAGACAGAGAGAGGACACAGACAGATGGAGAGAGGGCTATAAAAAAAGAGAGAGAGAGGGGGAGAGAGAACGAGAGGGCGAGAGAGAGAGCGAGAGAGGGAGAGGGAGGGAGAGAAAGAGAAGGGGAGAGAGAGACCGAGAGAGAGCGAGTGAGAGAGAGTGAAGGAGCGAGAGAGGTAGACCCAGGGGAGAGAGAGAGCGAGAGGACACATAGACAGATGGAGAGAGATATAAAAAAGAGTGAGAGAGAGAGGTAGACGAAGGGGAGAGAGCGAGAGCGAGAGAGAAAGAGCGAGAGAGTTAGACCAAGGGGAGAGAGAGAGACAGACAGAGAGAGAGAGGTGGACCAAGGGGAGAGAGAGAGAGACAGACAGAGAGAGAGAGGTGGACCAAGGGGAGAGAGAGAGAGAGACAGACAGAGAGAGAGAGGTGGACCAAGGGGAGAGAGAGAGAGACAGACAGAGAGAGAGAGGTGGACCAAGGGGAGAGAGAGAGAGACAGACAGAGAGAGAGAGGTGGACCAAGGGGTAAGAGAGAGAGACAGACAGAGAGAGAGAGGTGGGCCAAGGGGAGAGAGAGAGAGAGAGAGAGAGACAGACAGAGAGAGAGAGGTGGACCAAGGGGAGATGTTGATATGAACAAGTTCAGGCGAGGGAATGGAATAACTAAGTGTGCCATAAAGTCTTGGCATGGAGTCAGGGCTCCTTGTTTGCGTGGTAGCCGCGGCCTGAGCTGCACAGCGGGCTTGTCAGTGATAGATGACATCGCAATCCACCGGGCCACAGTGGATCATCAGCTGAGCTCCTGCCAGAAAGAGAAAACTTTCCCCCCAATGTCAAAGTCAGTTTTTTACGACACACACATCTCCTCAAGAACATGGGTGGCGGTGTTTACAAAGAAGATCGAAAATTAAACGGTTTCGATAAATCAAGGAAAAATAAATACTAAGATAAATCAAGGAAATTAGGGGATGGGATTTAAATGATTTGTAACCTGGGAATTTGGTGTTTATTACTCTGATTTAATGTCAGCAAAATAAAATCCATTGCGCTAAACAAAACTTTCTCAGCTATCTGTGCTATATTCGGTTATTTTCGGTTGGTTAGCCGCGCAGGGAGTTGAGCGAGTCTTGTCAATAAACAGTGTATGTGGGTGCGCTGTTCTTACATTTTACTGTAGTGAAAGGTTGTACAATTGCTTTTTTATTCAAATAAATGGAGAAAAAAACATCAAAAAGCTCCATATCAGAGACCTCAATAGTCATCAATGTAAAATACATAGACTTGTTGTAAACGGTAGTGTAAAACATAATGTCAACCAATGCTCTTTGTCACTTATTTAAATCGGTTGTGTTAGGATGTTCCTTTACTGCACAACCACAAACAAATATAGAGACCTTTGGGAAGATTTAAAGCGATCCAGCTTGCTAATCTGTTAAACGCATCCTGCAGTTTAACACTTTCCTCAGAACGCTAAACTATATACCCAGTAGAAAGATCTCCTAGATCGTTAGTTATCTACCTTTCTATTCTGACCCCCCATTATTCGAGGACCCTGCAATTAAGACAGTTCCCGAGAACGCTTCCTCACTCCTCTTTGAGGCTTTTGAGAAATGTAGCTTATTGCTAAATCAAACAGATACCAAATCAGATACCTTTTGATCAACAAACACACACACTCTCTCTCTCTCTCTCTCTCTCTCTCTCTCTCTCTCTCTCTCACTCTCTCTCTCACTCTCTCTCTCTCTCTGTCTGTCTCTCTCTCTCTCTCTCTCTCTCTCCCTTCATACTCTCTCTCTCTCACTCTCTCTCTATCTCATACTACTTGTCTCTATATGTCTCTCTCTCTCTCCCTTCATACTCTCTCTCTCTCTCTCTCTCTCTCTCTTTCCATTCATACTCTCTCTCTCTCTCTCTCTCTCTCTCTCTCTCTCTCTCTCTCTCTCATACTCCCTGTCTGTCTCTATCTATCTACATGTATATGTGGACGAATGCCTGGTGTTAAACGTGTCAGCTTTGGCAGTATACAGAGATAACCCTGATTGTTTTTATCTGACAGGTTTCTGTGTTTAAAGGCTGACCGGGTGGCTCTTTAAAGGAGAAGCGATGCTACATCCTGGCTGATGAAGAGTGTGTTGCTTGATGCGCATTGATTAGTGCTCAGGGGCGGAGTCCAGCTGTTAAAGGGTCTTGTTAAGTTTGTTATGGATGGCAGTTAGTGGTGTTGGATCGGTGTACTGCCGGAGACATCAGCCATATTAAACGGTGATTAGATATTGAGTGGCACCTGCAACAAGGTAAACAACAGCGTGACCCATCCCCGTCAAAACCACAATTGCTCATTGCTTTAGTTTATCAAATTGTGTTTATCAAATTAGTTCCGATATAAATGGAGATATCGGTTGAGTGTAAAAAAAATATGTAAGCATTGTGATTCGGGTCATTCGACCAGCCGGAGCCCTACACCAATTACCAGCTAGTTACACCCAGGTCTGTGTGTAAGCAACCAAGTTAATCAGCCAATTGTCTGTAGGGCAGGAAAGGGGACAATGGGGGGCAATTCTGAGGGCACCGAGATTCAATTTGTTTTCTCATTTTGGGCATGGTGGAACCCCCCTCTCGCTACCCCTAGCAACCGGGTTTCAATTTGCCAGATTAGCGCCCTTATAGCACCCCTGGCGCGTCACGGGCGGTAAAAACCGTAGGGGTGAACCCCCCCCCCCCCCCCCGACACCGCCCACTTCTGAACTCTGTTACCAATGACGACGCTATACTACTCCCCGTCTCGCTACACACACACACACACACATCCCACCTTATCCCCCCTACCCACGACCCTGTAACCCCCCAGTCCTATTAAGCTAATTAACTCTCCCCATTCCACTTTGGGCTCCATCTCATTTAGTTAGTCCTGCCCCCGCGACCCCTTCCCTCCCAGCGCGGTGAGGGCTAACCAAATGCCATCCTTGTGCCCAAACGCCTCACTCACGCGGGCTGGGGACATAGTGTTTGACATTAGAAATATATTTAGTCTCTCAGTCAATCATTGGGAAGGTAAAGTGAATACATCCATGTAAAGGAAAATTCTGCCTTTGGACAGTTGGTGTAATATTTGGCAATTAGAGAATGTTTTACTGTCCAAGCAGTTGGCAAATCTGTTAACTGACTGAAGGTTTGACACATCGGACTGACAGTTGTTCGCCGGCCAATTTCCTGCTGTCTCTGAGTGTCTGTGGCCATTCTAAGGTATGGCCCGACTGCCTGCAGTATTCTGCCCTTTTCTGTGGTTTTTCAGCCGATTCAGCATGTTGAGTCGGAGACGGAGGTCGTCGGTAAGAGAAATCGCTCTGATTGGCTGTTCAGCGTAAGCGAATCAGTGCAAGAATCAGTGCAAGATAAACGGAAGTTAGCAAAACCAAACGACTTCATCGAGATGGCACAAACAAAAAGATGATCTGGTTTTCCACCTCATTTCATCTGTTCAAGGGCAACTTTCTGATCACTACAGAGGTGACGCGAGGCGATGCAACAGTCGGCCTTCATCACGGTCAGCTCTTCAGACGGTTTGGTCTATAAAGGCTTTTAAATTGTAATTTCAGAAGAATGCATAGTATGCTAACATGATCCTATAGCACATTCTTGCTTGGGACTCTATGCAGATCTACACTATTCACACATCAACGGAGGTGTCAACCATGCAAGGTGCCAGCTGGCTAGGTAGCAGTTAGGAGCTAGGGTTTTTTTCCCAGGGACACTTTAACACGTCAGCATGAAGGTCTGACCAGTCCTGGGTTAAGGGCCTTCACAGTCGACTAGTAGTTGAGGCAATGAATCACAGTGTGTGAGAAAACAGGAACTGTTACTGATAGAAATCCCCAATGAAATAACCAGAATCTAAAAAGTATTCATGATCAAGGACAGCAGAAGGAGAAACAGTACGTCTTTCAAAGGAGTCTTGCTTGTACCCGATTCTATCTGATATTAGGTGAATATTTGCAGGCAAATAACTCTTTGCTTTCATCTTAAAAGGGAGAGCTGTTTGTGTCGAGGGAATGTTAAAGATTGAGAGAGGAAGGAACTTTTGGATAAAATCCTTGCATTAGCAAAATCGTCATACAGTCCTTCTCTAATGACTTCCTTTATGGCTGGTGGGGTAGATCACCCTTACATTATAGACACAAATACACACTAAATACATTCTGACCTCGTGTTTTCCAGGTGGATCTAAAAATACTGTGTGAAAGCATCGGAGATGCCATGAGAGGGCTATTGTATCATCACATATCACACAACGTACGTGTCAGGGAATGCGCGAAACCACATTATTGTTGGGCTGGCGTGAACACAGTGTGTCCTTGACTGCCATCCAGGAGACATTCGTCAACTGTCAGTTTCCCATCGTTCGTCACTGCTAGGCCTGATACATATACGCTGTGGAAACTACAATGGAGATCTCGCAGGCATAAAACGACCGGTCCCTCTATTTATAAGGACTTGGGAAATACATTTGAAAGGTGCGACAGGAATTCAGATCTACCGACTTTTTTTAACAAAGGGTTATGGAAGATTTCTTTCATAACTATCAAGTGGTCTGCCATGGGTCAATAAACCGAAAGAAAGTCAAGCCTTAATCACCATACTTTGCTGCGCCCCGGGAAAGCAGTTGGAAACTTTCCACCGCCATGGAAACGGTGAACAACGGTTGTCTATGAACCACTTGATATGATCAATTGCTTCCCCAGACCCGGATTACAAAGTGACTGTTAAGAGACTCCTTTCACGAGCGGCTGATAAACAAGCGCTCCAAACGGTTTTCCATGTACCCCCATCTTAAAGTCTAGCCTTCGAAACCCACAGTGTGCACATCATCATCTCGTGGGGGCCATTTTGTCTCTTTTCAACACCAATCCTACCAACAGCTTCTTCCCCCGCCAAAGTCAACAGAGAAACTCTAAGACCCTTAACCACCGCCACCGCACCACAGAGGGACCCCGTCCAGATCTACACCACCACCACGGTGCCGTCAACGAGACATATTTTCCCTTCCCTCTGCCCTTATTTCATGTTTCGCAGAGAAAACGTCTAAGGAATACGAAGGAGAAGGAAAGTCATAAGTTGTACTAAAAAGAGCAAGAAGTGAAGAGAAAAAACAACTAAACAGAGAAAGATCGAAAGGAAACAGCAAAGACCGAAAGAACCCACGAAAGACGGAGCGAACGAACGGACGGCCGAGTGACAGAAAGAAAGAAAGGAAAACAAGTAAGGGAGGAAGAGACCACGAAGAAAGGATGAGCCAGTGTTAATGGCCGCCACCGGCCCCGGCTGACAGAAGCCACATTGTCAATAGGGTGTGAAATTCCTGCTTCCGTGGGCCCTTCGTCTGATAAATAGCTGGGAGGACAGGGAGGGGCCGCCCGGACGCGTCTGCCTGTCTGCCCACATTGGTCCCGCGGGCCTCCCACCCCCCCGGCGTGCCCCGGGAGCGTCGGAGAGGATTTATGTAGCCAGCCGAACTCTGGGGCCAGAGTTCCCCGGGCCGCCGTGAACGCTAACACAACTCTAGCGCTGAAGGTGCGCGGCGTAACGAACCGGGGACCCGTCGGTCTGTGTGTGGCCCCTGAATCTCCCCTGTAGGGCCGATAGATCAGGGAAGATTCCTCACCCTGTAGGCATTCATGTGGGAGACGTCCAGGCGATAAACGGGAAAGCCGCATCGAAAAATACCCCCTGAGAGCTCATGGAAATTACTGCTATGTTTGTTGGCTCGACGTGTGCATTTTTTCACATGAAGTACAGTCCTGTACGCAGAGGAATACGGTTATTTGATGAGTGAAAAAAGGAGGTTTGGTGGCTGTACAGCTGTCAGTCGGAATGTACAGCTGTCATCGGTATGGTGATAAGGAAGAGTGCCAGAATGACACTGAAAAAGAGCAGGGTACAGGGTATAGAAGCCATCTTCAGTTGCAGAAATGGGACTGAGGCAGCCCCCACATATTTTAGGGTTAGGGGGCGGGGGGGGGTATCTGTTTGGAAACTTTCCCCCCTAGTTTGAAAAGAAAATGACTTCAGTTTGAAGATATTTGCAACTCTAAAAGCCTCGTTTTTTGGACGAGGGTGTCAGGTCACCCGACCTCGAACTCTGTGACACAGTTCCGCGGTAATAGCCAATTAATTAGATGATGAGCGCATTACGTGCAGAGGTGGGACAGAGTCTCGCCTGGAGCTGGCTACCGCGTCTCTCCGCTGATAGGCGCATGCAAATCTGTTTGTTTCATCAAGTGTGAATTCAATTTGCGAGGTTTCGTTTTTTAATCGAGAACACCTTTGCCCCCAGCGCGTAGGAGGGCACCGGATGGCAAGCAGCCATTTTTGCATTAGTTTCATTAAAGGAATAAAGACGGCCGCTGAATGTAAGCTGGGAGAAAGCGGAGGAACAAAGGAGGAGTGAAATGGAGAGGTGGATTGCTACTTAGGAGATCAGGGTCACTCGAGGCTCTGTAACCTTGGGCTGTCTCGCGTGTTGAAATGTCGCCCACTTGTTTCCTCAGAAGCCCTGGGAAGCTTCTGAACATTCACGTGACAACACAAGCGCACAAGAACACAATCAGCGACAGATGATTCCTCTGAATAAGGCAAGAGGGGGTGTGTGGGGGGGATACTATATGCATGTGGGAGAGAACACAAGCGGCTGCCGTTATCGGAGTTTTCCTTGCTTTGGCTGCTCTCTGTAGTCTGTTGTGTCTCTTGGAGTTGCTTACAGTGCAACTCCAAGAGACACAACAGCTTACGGTCGGTACAGTGCACTGTGTTCCCTCTCAGGCCGCTCCCAGGCGGTCGACTGGCCTGGGATTCTGCTCCTCCAAAAGCTGCTTCCTAAAGTCGCAGCTGGAGCGCAGAACAGAGCCGTTCTCAGACTCCCCTGTGAGAAGCTTCCGGAGACTCGCAAAAACGTTGAGAAGGAAGCGGGATCCATTTACTACGAGACAACATGCAGACGTCGCGTACAGGGGTGTGTCTGCTCGTGTGCATTGTCTGCGTGTCTGTCTGCGTGACAGACATGCAGACGTTTGAAGATGACAGATAAAAGAAAAAACAGGATTTATATGGACACGGGCCATGGGTATTTGTTTTTGTTCAGCAGCTCCCACACACCCACAGGCACAATAAAAAACGAACGCATACTAGCTCACACCTTGGCCGACGGCTGAGTACACACGCAGGAATGTGCTCGTTCGAGCCTCAAAGGCGACACCTTTTGCTTTCCGCTCACGATGCCTCGTTCGACGGCTCGCCGGCGGGTTACATAGGCGCCGGTGACGGATGAGGACGTGTTTTAAGGTCGCCCGTCGCTGTCGATAGTGGGCCGTGCGTCGGCGGCACGATCGCTTATCACATGGACCTGAATCACAACCGGGAGCAATGAACAACCCCTCATTATGGAGAGGTAGAAAGCATCCGGTGCCGCCTTTTTTAAGGGATACGTTTTGGGGGGATGAGTCATCAAGGCATTTGACCAGGGGCGAAATGGCGTCATTCCATGTGTGTGTGTGTGTGTGTGTGTGTGTGTGTGTGTCGGTGCTTGTGTATGTGTGAGTGTCTGTGTGTCTGGGTTTGTGTCTGTGTATGCTACAGGCCTAAATCTGTGTGTATGCGTGTATTTTGGATCCTGGCTCCAATTTCATCAAGAGTGTAATTAAATTGGGATAAAATATAAATATACTGTATATATGAGGGCATGACTCATCAGGAAGTCGAGCGAAAAACATTTTACTCTCCTTATTCTTCTTTCATTACATTTCCAGTTCTCACAGTTGGTTCACAGTTTCCTGTTTTACTCCAATTCAAAGAATTGAATAAACACAAACATCAACCGAAAAAATCAAAGAAACATTTCCAGTTTTTGTAAACAATATTTTTTGTACTATGAGTTAAATGGAGGAAACACAAATCACAGTGTATTCAGTTGGATGACCACAAAGTTAAAAAAGAGCTTCCCCCTTACTAAATATGAACTGCATTTCTCCCCCAGCTCTGAAGGTTGGTCAGGGGGGGGGGGATCAGGGGCCTGGATCGGCTCTGGGAGGCTAACTGTTCTGGTGACAGGTCCAAACAGCCTCCGGGGAACCAGGGAACCAGGGACAGACAGACGGTCCCGACAAGCAGCTCTGCACACACACAGACACACACACACACACACACGCACACACACACGCACGCGCGCTCGCGCACACACACGAACACACACAGACACACACTGCCGTACAGCGCCTGGCCCATGGGCACTAATCCCAAAGTATATCATTACACAGAACTCAGACTAAACACCCGCTCAGGTGAGAGAAAGGGGGAGAGAGTGTGTGGGTCTGCATATGCATGTGTGTGTTTGTGCAAAAAACGATCCTGTGTTTCTGATTCGAGTCGATGCACCACGCGAAGTCTGTCGATTTGCAAAAATAAAAACTACAAAAGTCTGCAGGAACATGTTTGTGTCTGCTTGCCAGAACTCCTAAATCTTGTCTCATTTAGGTCTGCACGTAAGAAAAGAATGCATGCAGTCAAACACGCACACACACACACACGCACGCACGCACACACACACACACGCGCACACACACGTGTGGATGCAGTGGAATATACCCTAGCTGGTGTTCCTCATAATACATAACAGCCATGCCCCCCCCCCCCCCGCCCAGGGGGAGCAAGGGAGAGAGAGAGGGAGAGAGAGAGAGAGAGAGAGAGAGAGAGGGGGGGGGGAGAGAGAGGGAGAGAGGGGGGGAGAGAAAGAGAGGGGGGGGGAGAGAGAGAGAGAGAGAGAGAGAGGGGGGGAGAGAGAGGGAGAGAGGGGGGAGACAGAGAGAGGGGGGGAGAGAGAGAGAGAGAGAGAGAGAAAAAGTCCTAGGCAAAAGAGCACTTTGAAATACCAGGTGCTCATTTGGCAAATCCAGCGACCAGGGTGTTTACATTTCAGTGGCTGAGAGGGGAGACAGACCAGATGCCCCCTCCGCTTTCTGGGCATGGACCCTGGCGAGATCAGTCACATCGCCATGGGTGACGGACGTGTGGGTCTGTGTGTGGTGTGTGTGTGTGTGGGGAGAAGGGGGGGGGGGGGGGGGGGGGCAGTGCTGGCTAAGGCCATGCGACACCCAAGTATGAGCTGCTGCTGCTGCAGCGACCCGGTCGTAACAGTCCTGAGGCGTGCAGACGTCCGTCGCGGTGGCGTTGGGTTTGTTTGGAGAGATCTGGGTGTCTTTCTTGAGGTGCTGCGCCGCGCCTTTCGATCTCGTGGTCGCTCTCTCCCTTTTGGTTTCTCTGTTTCTCCCTCTCTTTTTTCTTTTCTGGTTTTCTTTCATTTATTTTTTAGCCTTTGCTTCCTTTTTTTAAATCTTTTCACGGCGATTCGCAACGTGTTGTAAAGGGGCCCTTGTTCCTCTGGTTAGTGTGTCCAACACGGCGTAGGGAATTGAAACTGCATTCGCGGTTCTCTTCTCTTTTGGTTGTTGTGCTTTTTGAAAACAGAGAAGTGTAGCCTGGTTGAGGTATATATTGCGCGGCATGAACAATGGAAAACTCAAATGTTTCTTTTACAAAAGAATGTATAAAACATCTTAATCTACACTGAATAAGAAATGTTTTATTATTGCACAAGCTGATTTCATGCTGGTTTCAACCCTGGCAATGAGGATTGTTATGCTTTGTCATATCGACTATAAATTCACCTGCAGTACATTACCTGGGTTCACCTCCATGATGAATCGCCAGTCAATTAAGTCCCTCGCACCTGCTCATAACAAATCACTTACTCAAGCGAGCGCGATTTGGCATTGGGTTCCCAGTTGTCTGTTAACACGAGCTGCAGACGCTCACCATGGCTGGTGCTTAGGCCACAGTCCTTAGTCAGTGTGTTTCCTTGTGTGTACATTTTTCTGTGTGTGTGTGTGTGTGTGTGTGTGTGTGTGTATGAAGTGCATTTGTGTGTGTGCGTGTGCATGTGCATGGGAGTATGTCTGTCGAATGTGTGTATGCAACAATGTGCCTCAGTGTCTGTGTGAGAATGTGGTGTCTGTTATTGTGTGTGTGTGTGTGTGTGTGTGTGTGTGTGTGTGTGTGTGTGTGGGGTGGGGGGTGGGGGGGGCAGAAGGGGCTGGATGGAAAGAAGTACAGCAAGAGAGAGAGTGAGAGAGAGAAAAAACAAGAGAAAGGTTGACATTTGTAGGAAAATCTAGGCAACAAGTGTGTGTGTGTGTGTGTGTGTGTGTGTGTGTGTGTGTGTGTGTGTGTGTGTATTTTTTGGATTACATGCATGCCTATTCATACCAAAATGCATGTGATTCAGTGTATGCATTGGGCTACATATTTCATGTTAACCTGATTACCTCAGCCCGCTTTGCCAGGAATCTGTCCTTTCTACTCCCTTTGTCCCAGTGTTGCAACAGGCACGGATACAAAGTGAAGAGCCTATTCTTTACCTTATATATACTATTGTCTCTCTGAGCATTGGTTTTTCTCCCTTTTTGTTTTATAATGAATTTGCATCGTTATCTTAATTAAATGAGGGAAATTAAGAAAAAAAACAATAAGAATAGAATATTACATTCTATTCTATTGTACTTGGTTTCGAGTTGTACTCTAGTTAAAAATAATTTTCCAGTTTGTTGAGAATATCAACTAAGCTGTGATTGTTGTAATTATAATATAAATGTAGTACCATAAACAAAATATTACTATCATCATAACTAATTACCCGTCATTAAAACTTCACACTGGGCTCACTGTAAAAATACAGTTTAATACAATTGAGAAGACGCGAGTTGACAAAACGCAGGCTACAGATGGATTAGCAGACTGAGAAGACTTCTGGGAAACCAGATAAGACATGTGAGGATGACAATCTATTGGAAAATATATATATAGAACAACAATACTAAAAGTGATTCATACTCATTCCATAATTACAGTTTACAGTGGTTGGGCTGATACCAGACACAAAAGAGTAGTAGTAATTACACAGGAACCTGTATCTCCATAGAGGCAGCAACTGCTGTGTGACTCACAGGACTATTATGGGGTGGCTGGAGCCCAGCAGCATTCGTTTAATTTCCTCTTCCGAAAATATTGTTGATGTAATCAGCGAATGGGCTAGTCAGGTGTCCCCGGGCAAAACAACAACGATGTTGGGCGCCGTGACTGTCAGAGATTCTGTCAGAGAAGTGTCAGCCGAGACTCAGACTGTCATACAGGGGCCCTTTTCATGTCCACAGCCAGACTATCTGCATCAGGAATCAGAGAGGAGTGTGAACGTAGGAGCCGGCAATCCCATTAGAATGCTTTCACTCCGTAAGACACATCTGACACACGGGATTTGAATTGGGACTTTGTGACAAGCTCAAATTATAAGTTCAAAAGGCTGGAGTTAATTATGATGTATTTATTTTTCTGTCTTCACCTGTCATCTCTGTAATGGAACAGTTGTCTGCCGGGAGCTGTGATGCTTACCTTGGGATTTGTTGCGGGTGAATTATTTTTAAAGTGACGGTTAACTTAATATCAATGCGCACAGAAATTCTTTCATTAATTGTCTTATAATCAGCCAACATTAAGCCAAATCATTACTTGTAAGTGCTTAAATTGCCTGCTTATCATGGTGTGTGAGTAGGATCGAATGCTGGGGCCTGTATGAAAGCATTTGTAGCTTCTTGCTCCACCCTCTCGGCTGTATAGCTATAAGGCCAAAGTCTAGACTCAGGGAGTAAACACATGAATACGTTTCCTTAGCTGGTTTGCTGTGGGACATCACATTCCTGGCGGCGTTCCAGTGTGAAACATGCTAACTGGTGCTCTGGGAATATAGGTCATCTGGTACGAACAGGTAATGGGGATTTAGGTGTGACGAAGCAGAGACGCACACACACACACACACACACACATATGGACACACACACACACACCCACGCACACACAGCCCCCTACACATTCAACGCACACAAACAGTTAAGTTATCACCACTTGGATACCGCTTGCACACCTGCACCAACCACCTCTGCCCCCACTGAGACTAAAACATATATACAAAAACATTCTGGCTCAGGACCTGGCTCGAATTATACCTAAAACATAAAACATACCCACATACACCCCCATCCATACCTCCCTTTCCTGCAGTCTTGCCCAATCTCTCCAGATGTCTTTTGGGCCGGCTGGCACGTTACCACCCCTGACATCACTCGCCCAGCCGGGGGAGAGCCAACCGAACGCTCGCCCAGCCGTCCAACCCTCCCACCTGGGACCTCCTCCCTTCACCGTGGCACGGGCTACACACCCATGTGGACGGCCTGGTTCTCCTCTACCAGAGCTGGAGGGGGAAGCGGGGAACCTCCGCCACCAGAGAGAGAGGGGGGGGGAGGGGAGAGGAGGAGAGAGGGGGAGGGAGGGGGAGAGAGAGGGGGAGAGGAGGAGAAAGGGAGAGGGAGACAGAGTGAGAGGGGGAGGGAGTAGAAAGGGAGAGGGAGACAGAGTGAGAGGGGGAGGGAGTAGAAAGGGAGAGGGAGGCAGAGAGAGAGAGTGTGGGAGCGAGGGGAGAGGAGGAGAGGGGGAGCGAGGGGGAGAGAGAGGGGGAGAGGGGGGAGAGAGAGAGAGAGAGGGGGGGAGAGAGAGAGAGGGGGACGGAGCGAGAGAGAGAGGGGGCTGGAAGTGGGAGCATTAGCCCAGGGATGTGGCTGACATGGTGTCTCCAGATATTGAGGTGGCGGCGGTTAGCGTCGCTCCTCTGTTTCCCATTAGGGAGTCGTGGGTCACAGTGCGCCGTATGCGGGAGGAGGGGGGGGAGCTTACTGGGGGTGATTGTGCAGAGAGTGACATTGGGGGTGAAGGGGGGGGGGAGAGGGGGGGCATGTTGAATGGTAGCAAAAGGCTAAACCGAAACCATGTGCCTTTGCGGTGGGCTGCGTTGCGGCTACTCTGCTTTAGGGAGTGTCTGGAGGGGGAGAGATGGTGGGGGACTTATTTTGGAAGGGGGGGGAGGAGGAAAAATAAGCGGAATCCCTTTTCACCTGATTGATCGTGGCTGGGCAGGCTTGATTTGTTAGATTCAGCCGTCGTCGGAAGAAATCGACTCCAACGCTGATGAACTCTGCACCAAGGCCGGGCCTTCAGGCACGTTGTATTTCTTCACCTCAGACGTGTGTTTCAAGAGACAAACATTGAGGCGGCGGTTGAGATCCAGGTCGTCAGGACTCGCTGGTGGTTGAATCCCTCCAGGGCCCCGCTGAATAAGCTCCCTGGCCCCGGTGTTTTTAAGGGGATGTATTGATAGTGGCCCCTGACGACTAAACAGTAGGGCGAGCGAGAAGCACTTGATGTCCCGACCAAACCGTGACCCTTGGCCTTCACGGGGCCCGTTGGGGTCGCGGTGTTTTGCTACGCTCGGGAGGGGTCGGAGGTCAGACCAGGGGCATTGTGGGTAGGAGGAAGCAACGCGGCCGTGGGGGAGACGCAGTGTTGACGTTGTGTTTGGATACTTTGAACAATGTTATCTCAGACAGCGGGAGGCACCGGTCCAATCAATCATTCTGTTATTGGGCCAACACGGGTGATTATTCATCCCAGACCTTTGATTTCTTTGCCCGACGCCAACTGGAGTACCGGTCGACCTCCTCCCCCAACCACTGCCCTCCACTCTCCCCCATCCCCCCGGATCGCTCGTAAACTTGGATGGTAAACCCGTCGATGCTGGCGCTTTTTCTCCCTTCAACAATAAATCTTTATCGTAGTAAATTGAAAGTTCTCTGAGCGGTCCAAAGTAGCACGAAGAAACGAACGGTCCCAGTGGATACTCGAGGATATTTATGAGTCCAGAACAACTTCATGGTTGGCATGGGTTTATACCCGGGCATGGATACAGTAAACGGGTATTTTGTACATTGAAATGGCCGCACTGGGGGAAGAGTGTGGGGAGAAACGAGATCCGAACATTGAGAAAGCTGTGCTTTAGTATCGAGAGGGGAGTCTATTCGTTTATTCAACTTAATATTACCGTTTATTTTGAGCGCGCAGCCGCGCTACCTGTGTTGACCCCGCCCTAAACACCTCCTCCCCCCTGCCAATCAAAACCAAACCTGAAACCATGGGTTACCGGAGAAGATTACAGCCTTGTAGGGCTGGAGAAAGTGAAGCATGTCGTGATGAATGAGTGAGAGCCCTTTTATTAGGAAGGCGTGTTAATGCATGGCGGTACGGAAAACGTCATGTGAGACAAGGATGATTCGAATGAGATTGAACACGACGCAAACCGTCCATTACAAAAAACATAAAACCAGCAGCACGAATACCTACATCCATTTGTCTTAATCGTCTTCCAGAAGATAAATTGTACAACCAATAAAAGAACACAATTGTCGACACAAACTAGGAAACGCGCAAAAGTTCACACAACACGACAAACATCCTCGGCGCACAGTTAGCGTGTGAACCTTCGCGTGACGCTGTGACGTATCCAACGCATGACGTGTGTGTGTGTGTGTGTGTGTGTGTGTGTGTTTATCGGTGACTGTGCCCGTCTGTCTGTACAATGAGTGAGGAGGCCCTGGGTTGGGGGGGGGAGAGAGAGAGAGAGAGGGGGTTTGGGGTGAGTCATAAATCATGAGTTAGCAGGAGTTAGACAGTGAGCTATCTCTTCTATGCTAGGTGCTGAAAGATGGCAGATACTCACCAGATGCAGACAGTAGCGTAATGGTGGCAGGCATGGAGTGTGACTGAGGAGCCTGAGAGACACTGGAGGGGGTTTGATTTGTGTGTGGTTGGGTGTGTGTCCATTGTGTGTGCGTGTGTATGTGTGTCTCTTTTGTGCGAGAAGGTGTGTTGGTTCTGCTTTTGTTCCTGCGTTTGTTGTGTGTGTGTGTGTGTGTGTGTGTGTGTGTGTGCGTGTGTGTGTTTGTGTGTGTGTGTGTGTGTGTGTGTGTGTTTATTTATGTGTTTGAGAAGTGGACTGATCTGATACAATATTTCTCTGCTCAGTTATCCACTCTCCTGTGTGTGTGTGTGTGTGTGTGTGTGTGTGTGTGTGTGTGTGTGTGTGTGTGTGTGTGTGTGTGTGTGTGTGTGTGTGTGTGTGTGGGGGGGGCGCTCTTGGCCCATGTGTAATCCTTACTGTCTACCCCCCCCCCAAGAAGAAACTTTGAGGACCAGTAAGATTCTGCTGAAGCCCAACGCCTCCAACCGACTAAAAACACAAACACACAAAAAGAAACACACACTCATACTGTCTCCATCGGACTCTGGAACAAAACAATGTCAGCGCAACAAGGTGATATTAAGTAACACAACCCGCCCGCATCACGTTAGTGTTGCTACGCCCGCCAAACACATGACAAACACGGCGCTGGCTTCCTGTGTAGGTGAGCGCGTTGACGATGAGTAATGTGTGTGCGTGCAAACGTGTGTGTGAGTGTGCGTCTGAGATGTGCGACCTGCATTGGGGTCTGTGTCACCATACATTAGTGAGTGTGTGTGTGTGTGTTAGTCATACAATCAATGTGTGTTTGTTTGTGTGTGTGTGTGTGTGTGTGTGTGTGTGCGTGCGTGCGCGTGTGTCTGTGTGTGTGGTCATACGTAACTGTGTGTGTGAATGTGTGCGTGCATTGTTGAGTGTGTGTGCACGCCTATGTGCTGGGCAGAGTGCTCACATGTGCCGGTATGTATACATTCTGAGGACCAATGATGACAGAGATCTAATGGCACAAGACGAATGGGAGGCGAGGGGGGGCGGGGTCAGGGTTGCCGTGGCCACTGTTGCTGCCAGTGGGGAGTGGGGTCTCGAGGAAATTTCCATATGGCAATAAAATGTCTGCCACTTTACTTATTGAGTTTCTAATGCACGCCAGGTGCAGACAGGACGTTTTCAAGAGCCCAACGTGGTCCCTTTTCCCCCTCGCCCATGGTTCGGGTGTGTGTGTGTGTGTGTGTGTGTGTGTGTGTGTGTGTGTGTGAGAGAGAGAGAGAGAGAGAGAGAGAGAGAGACTGACGGAGGAGGCTTGGCTAATCTCAACGCTTTACAAATAGCAGACCCCGTGTAAGATTCAGTGGTCATTATATAATACAAGAAGGCGCTGCGTGTTTTACCGGTGCCTTTCATAGCCTGGAAAACATGGCCCCTGAAAGTAGACCCGACAAATAACAATAACTGTACAGGAAAATACAACTTTTAAAAAGAATGAAAACAGAGCCATGGTTCTGTTTAAAGTTGGGTGAAATCATATAAGTTGCTGTAAAGTACAAAGCTGTGGACTCATTAAAAGTGAGTTTCCATTCAGACAACACTTCCTCTCCGCCTGGGGCTTAGACCAAGCCCACATTAGCGGTTTGAAACGCTTTATGTTTATCTCTACCCCGTTCAGATGTCTGGTCATCTTCTGTTTATTATAAAACAACCTTTCCCCAAGGATAAAGTTGCAAACAAAAGTTTAGGAGATCATTCTCAATAGATTTAACCTATCTAGCTTTTATAGCTAATCGTATGGAACGATAAGTTATGCTAGTTGTAAGGTACAATATTATAAGCAGCACTTATGTGTTACAATTAGGCTGTTATTTCATACGGTATATCACTTATCAGTTACAATGGCAGTTATAAGCTACATGTCCAGCAATAAGGAGACTGTTGGGTAAGATTTATACTGTTGGTTGGTCATTTGTATTTAGCTGCAGAATGTATGGAAGTCACGGTGATGACACTGAACACTGCTCTCTAGGAGCTTGTTAACGTTGAACTGAGGGCCACAGACTTGCTTTGGGGCTTGGCTATAGAAACACTAAATCCAAACTCCATTTGCTGGGACCCAACTGCCGAGCAATGACTTTGGCATCGACAAAAAGGACGACCAACAATACCGGCGTTAAAATCGACAGCTGAGCTTTGGGGACAAAAGATCATACTACTTACCATACTACTTTATTTGTCATTGTTTTTTAAATTGTAATTTCAATGCTCAAATATATATATAATTATTCATATATATCTATAAATACATATAAATATATAAATGTATGTATATACATATAATATATAATATATATATATATATATTATATATATAATATATATATATATATATTATATATATAAAAATATATATATATAATCAACTAAATATTAAAATGTATATATATTTGTATACAAATATTAATAATGAAATAATAATTATGATACAATTATAACGTAATAAAAACATTGATATTATTATTATTTTAAAATAACACACAAACAACAAATAATACACAACCACAATCAAATGAGACTGAGAGTCCAGTGTCGTAGGTCAAGAGTTAATTTGAAATTAAAACCATCAAAAATAAGTTATCTCCAACTGCTGTTTTAGATGTTATGGTACAACAGAGACATTTGGATTTGATTTAAATATTGACATCAATGTCAGCTTTTGATGGCTTCATATTCAAATGAAATGCGTTGTGTGTTCAGTAGACCTGTGCTGTACTTCAATAGGCTTACCCAGCGAATCCACATTCATTGGAACATCAAAGTATCCTACAGACTTCTGTAGCTCCAACCGTTTTGAACAAACGTCTGCCTGTGAATAACGTGGTGTGAACTAGCGTTATCTCACCTGTTGCACTGAGGGTAACCAGGGTGTCAATAATAACATCAGTTTGTTACTTACGGTGGGACAAATCGTTCCCCGGCGCATATTTGCGAGCGCGTAAAATGCGTGTCGCAACTGGTGACTGCGGACACCAAAGGTTCCAGCCTGGGAAAATATGGGTTTATTTCACATGGGACCGCAGACGCGCTGGCATGGCGCACTTGAGTCTACGTCCACAAGTCCACGGTGAAAAGAGTCCTCGGATGGTGAATGGAGACGCTGTGAAAAGTCATACACAACATTCGGTCTCGTCGTAGGGTTGGAGTTACTTTATCCCTGGGAGTTATTTTAATCAGAAGCAGCTGTATTGTTATAAGATCGACTTTAGGGAGGACATGCGCACATCATATCTTTGTGGGGTTGCACTTAGCCTAAAACCTACAGCCTTTTAATCTTTTCTGTTTCCATCTTTTTTTTCTTCGCCTTGGGTTTTGTAGTAGATATAGGGGTAGAGTTTGGTGGAAGTACAGCCTTTAAACGCCACGGGGGTAAAAACATCTGGCCTGCACGACGTATGTTTTAAAACACTTATATACCCTGCGTGTTTATTTGTGGTGTTACCACACATTTGCTTTGACAAGGCTCCAGCATTTCCCTCTGAGTGAGCCTATAGATATGTAGTTATATTTATTGTTGTTTTTTTAATAGGCCAAGTTGGCAAGCAGTCTCACAAAGCCTGCCTATATTAACACAAACAATAAGGCCAGTAAGTTCCTCACTCGAAATCCCCCCCACCCCCATCCATGGAGCTAACTCTGATGAACTCCGGGAGAGACTTGGTTATTATAACGTAATTGAAGGCAGTTTGTTGTGTATTTTAAAAGGTAAGCTATATATACATGCCCTCCGTGTGAGTGCGTATTATTGGCTTTGGGAATTTGTAAAGTTTGGCATTTTTGTAGACTTTTTAAGCATAAGATAGAGAAGCATATATTTTTTTATCCACACCATGGGAGTGGGTAAGAAGTCTGTAAAAGATTATGGTGGGTTTCTTCAGGTCAGACTTGGATGAGACTTGCTCAGAGGGCAGACGCCTTGCTCCCGTATTCATGACTACTTATTTTACTTTAAACGGCTACATTCAGCATGTATTGGCCAGTGTCCGTTTCATAAACACTACTTCATACTTGTTTTTATTTATTAAGTACCCTACAATGTGCGGCTGGACATTTATGCACGGAACAGAAAAAACACAAACGGTTACAAAGTGGTTCCTTATCTATCTATTTTAAAATGAGGTCATAAATGAATAAATAACATAAAGGCCTATAACCATGACGGGATTGAGGTATCTGTCAACGAATAATCCGTAAAATGGGTGTTTTGAAAGAACTACAAATATATTCAAAGTGGGCGGTTTAAAACCCGCAACACAAACGCTTTAACAAACTCCATGGATTCGAAAAGCACGCGTACTTTTGTATCGACAATAAGCAAAAATGAAGAGAAAATTAGAACTTTCTTTCATCTTTTGCACTGACTCATTGATATTGAATTCACCCGCAGGGGGCGCTGCACTCCTGCCGAAACCGCAGGTTTTTATAGACTGGCTGCATGAAGCATGGGATTCCCGAGCAGAATGGGGGTATAGTGGGAGCCGGGAGCCGAGCGACTCTCCGAGCCGTAGTTGGAGGGGTGTGACCGTGCAGAGAGAGACTGACAGCTTCGAGTAACCCCGCCCACTTCGCCCGACCCCCCCCTCTCTCTCCCGTTCACTCTCCCAGCGTCTCTGCCCCAAACAGTCATCATTCCAACGCACACACCGAGCGCACGGCACCTTCCCGAACGAGTCGAACACCGGATTCGCTCAGGGACTATACACCGCTACAAAAAACAAGCTCATTCTTTTAATCCGGAATTACACTTGATCCAGAGGACGCACGAGAACATTTACGGGCTCATACACCCTCGATACCTTACCATATGTCCGACAGAAGAGCGGAGACCACCATCTCTGTCAGCCAAGAAAGTGTTTGGACATCCCCGAGACGGACTTTGCAAAGGGGACATACGTGCTGATCTTTTTTTTTGCATTGGACCTCAAACCGAATACCTGTGGAAATATTCCGCGGATGTGGGTGCCCCTTTACGCTCGGGACTACTAGTTTCCACACTCCGTGGTGGCCGATGTGAGGAACACTTGGTCCGCCCGCCGTCGCTTCTCTTCTACCGGCCAAGTACAGCAGCTTGGGGATCGCCGAACCGCCGAGGAGGTTCTGCTGTGTTCCCCCTTCTCCTTCCCTCGGGACCCCTCCAAGTATTCCCATTTCCACGTTTGTTGGTGTATGGAGGTGGTAACTCTGGTGCTGGTGGGTTGACGTGGCTGGGACCGGGTCGACGGAGCGCCTCGGATCACCTCGGATAGTGCCCGATCTCCTTCTGCTGGGGCCTACTTACATGTCCCACTTCACCCATTCATGACAATGGATTATTTTCTGGTTTTATGCAGCGTCTTGCTGTGCCCCGTGGTGTACGCCATCGAAGGTAAGACGTTTTTTGGTTGTGTGTGTCTTTGTTGCACGGAGGTTTGTGCCTCGAGCGTATGTGTGCCTCTTATTTCCCTACTGCGTCTCGTGTGTAGGTTTAGTGCGCCGATGTTTACCGGAGTTTAACCCGACGCACTGCACGCAGACGATAGAAACTCTTCATTTACGCACAAATTGCCGAACCCGGTTAGTTTTTAATTGCCTTTTATTGGACGCGAGGGTCTTATACGGGCGAATGGAGCCGTGGCGCATGGGATAGCCTGGAGTCGGTGGCGGTGTGCGTTTCAGGATACAATCGTAACGCGCGGCTGTAAAGGATAAGCCGTAAATACATATACATAACAATGGTAGACGTGTATTCGTTTCTCCAGTGTTAACGATTCCCTCGGTGGGCTAGTGGAGACCTATTATTCCTCACTTTGGCTCAAATTAGCCGCGCGTCTCGACGGGGGGGGGGGGGGGGGGGGGGTGCCAGCTCACGGGTGGTGGAAGGGGAGCTGGGACTCTCTCGGAGAAGCACCTCGGATTCAGGGGCGATGCCTCTCTGCGGGTGCGTTTCCAGCTGAACTTTCCCCCCTGCCCGTTCCTTCACCGTACATTTAAAATTACAGATTCTTTACGAAAGGCTCGACATCGGACTCGAAAAATGAACCCCCCCGCCCGTCCTCCTCTGTCCCGTTCGCTGCTGCGCACCGTGCATAGGCGTCTATTGCGTCGGACGATCACGCAGTGGCTCAATAGGACTTTTTTATTCCCGTTCAATCGTTATTCTTCATTTCGAGACGTCGCTGGGTTGTTTTGCAAGTATTTGGCCCTCTTTGCCAGAGGTTAAACATTAGATATTTTATATAGAGATCTATCTTTTTTAGATCTTTTTTTTTTTTTTTTTTTTACAACTGTCGTTTGTGTGCCATTTCTTGTGGACTTTGAGCAAAGATACTTATTAATACTGATGGAAATGCAAGGCGTGTAGGCTCGTGTTGGGGGGGGGGGGGGGGGGGGAGCTTTCTCGTCGTTGGACTCGTCAGCAATCTCACGACGACTGTGTCGTTTGACCTTTCCTTTGGAGTCTAATTGGCCTTTTTGCTAATCACAGAACCACCTCGTGTACTTTAATCCAGTCTCGTTAGATGCAGAACACATGTGAGATGTTTTGGTCGAGTTGAAGTATAGATGGTGCTGTTTTAAAGCGGATGGGTGAGGCTGCTGTTTGGCGTGTGCTGATCTCTCCTACAAAGAGATGCATGTCCCCCACGGGTCGAATCCATTCTGCAACGATGATAAGGGTTATAATACAGAGAGACTATATGGCGCTGGGCCACCGTCCTCTTGATAAGGGACACGTAAAAAAGAGCGGTAGGTTATATGGTGTGGCGTAAAACAGAAATCATTCACTGAACCATACCTTGGACTACTTCGTAGGGAATGGTGGAGTTGTTTTGAACAGGGTGGGCCCGGAGAAAACGGCCCATGTTGGCACATTTCGTTAGATCTATCTATTACAAACTAGTGTAGCCTATATGGCTATGTTTTAGGGCGCTGACATGGTCAGTAGTGTACCTACGGTTTTAGTGACTGCCGGTGGATTTGTTAGGCTGCTGTCGCTTTTCTATGGGGGTACTAGAGGCTAGAGGAGGCTATGCTTTGCTCCGAGGGAAAATAGTCGGCCACACGGCGCGTCTCCTGGTGCCGAGGTAGCACACAGACATTCGCAAACACACACACGCACACACACACAAACGCACACATACATACACAAGCGCACACACGCACGCACGCATGCACACGCAAACAGACACACACACACACACACACACCCACACACACACACACACACACACACACACACACATTTATTTTAGATTCGATTAATTTAATTGAGTTTGCTGTATAAACAGGGTATGGCTGGACGTTTATGACTTTGTATAGGCTCAACGTTTTTTTTCAAATACACCAAAGCGTTAGGGGACATTTGTGGCACATTTGATTATTAGGTAATACAATTACATATATACAGGGATTTATATTCATACGAGAGTGGATTTACATATTTTAGAGCCATGTAATTCGTTTGTCATAGAAAAAAACCGTATGATCAGTTTTGATTTTGTTCAGAATTAAATAAAGTAGGATTTGTTATCTTTAGCTTACTCAAGTAATAACAATAACTTTTTAATATCATTACAATCATTATTATCATTAATACTATTATATTATCTATAGGCCTCTGTAGTGTCTATATGTATACCTATATATGCGTATATATATATATATATATATATATATATATATATATATATATATATATATATATATATATATATATATATATATATATATATATATATACATACATACATACATACATACATACATACATACATACATATATATATATATACACACACACATGCATACATACATACATTATAGGCTTAATTAAAGCAGGGTTTTTGTTTTAGTTTTTCTGGGCATTTTGTTGTAATCTTAATTCGTTTATTAAGTTTCCTCACTTTTTTTTTTACTTTCCTCACTTTTCCGTGCGAGAGTCCTGTTTGCTGTAACTGAGAACTATTCTTTAACTAACACGTTCGGTTGCGCAGACACTTTTTCCCAAACAACTTATTAAAAATTAATTGCGCCCTTCCCTAACCACAACTTCAATCCAATATTTTGATTGATTCGGTCTGCATCATTACAATCGGTTTGTGTGGAGACACTGGGAGAGAAGTCCTATCAGCCTCACAGCGAGAGTTGGTCGGATTCCACAGAACCTTTTACGACCGCTAATTGCGTTGGAAAGATAGCGCTACTTCAGTTCCCATGTTTCCCCTGATACCACGGTTCAACAAGGAAGTACAGGCCTGCCTTTCACTTCTCCCCGTCTCGGTCAGCCTCTCATGCAGGCTGCAGCTTTCCCAACTCCAGGCCCCGGCTTCTCCTGCGGGCCTCTGCCCCTAAGTTGGATGTTGGGTGAGGGGGTAACAGCGAACTGTAGTAGGCCCTTTAACTTGGTTTGGAAAGCCAAAACGATTGTTGGCCCCAATGACACTTGATACATTAACCTTTATGACCCGTCTTGGAGGGCCCCGTTTGCCGTTTCTCATTCAAAGGCAAATGCGCCACAAACGTCTCAATGCTCGTGATTGAGTACACTAAAGAACCCATTAGCAGCCAAAGTTAACCGTGCCGTCGGAAAACAATTGAACGCGCCATGAAAGAGAATCGATTCAATGCGCGGTAGTCATTCTGCTGGAAAGCTTAAGTCAAAATGTTAGAATCCACTGTAACGCAGGGACGGTCCCTGCCTACAATGGATTCTAACTTTTTGAACCAAGCTTCCCATCTCCATTGTGGTCATGGTAATAGATGCAAATTTAAAAAAACAGCGCAATGTTTCTGTTAACCCCGTCAATAACCAACTTTGCGCTTGCAAGCGCCATGGACCCGGGGCGCGTATGATGTCTGCGCTATATTGAGCTTATTTACACCTCCCCAACAGTGCGCTGGGACCATTGGTAGAGGTTGGGTGATCACAGCGATTGGTTTGGCTCGATGGTTTGGAGTGGACCAACATGTTGACCCAAAGAGTGTAAACGGAGAGACAGTCGTTTACTATAGTGTTTATTATAGGGCTGGTATTTATTGCTACGGAAGTTAAGGCTGAAGAAATCTCTTGGAGACTTCGATTTTGTGATTTGTACGACAACAATTTGGAAAAGAAAATATATTTAGTAATATAAGAATATAATAATATATATAATGTAAGAAAAAAAAGAATATAAACATATAATATATACTTTTTTAAATGTAGATTTAATTTAAGTTTAATAAATTATATATAGCCAATGTGTAATATAATAATAAATAATAGTAATAGACCTATAATATTTCAATATTCTGTTTATATATTACTATTCAGCATTCATATTTTGTTATAGCCTATTATGTAACGCAAAATTAATTATCCAAAATGTTAACAGTAATGGTAAACATAATAATTAATGAAAAGAATCACAAATAATACAATTACCAAATAAACCAGAAATTATGTTTATTGTTATTTGTATAATATAACTATATTATAGCTACAGTATAGCTCATCATAAAATATCGTTTTCAATTAATAATAAACACATATAAAGAAATGTGAGGTAGCCGTTATTGCATTTGACTGTATCTGACTTAAAAAAGCTTTGTGTCAAAACAAAAGTTTGTCATATCAGTGTAAACTGACCAGTACATTCTCAAAAAGAGTTCAATCCAAAAACACGTAAATCCCAACAAAACAGGACTAAAAAGCTAACAAAGATCTAGCCTCCCCGTGCTATGCTACAGTAAGGTCACAGGCTAGCGGCGGCCATTTTGAACAGATGTACAGTGTGTTAGGTTCAGATCGGCGCATAGCGCTCACAGGGTGAGGACGGGATGGGGGAACTCTCGGGGGGGGGGAGGGTTTAATGAGGATGGGTATAGCTGACGGTGGTGACGGTGGTAGGTCAGAGCGGGGATTTGAACAGAGTTTTTCGAATAGTCCCGGCGTTCCCAGACTTTACGCATGCTATGGGACCACGGTTCCACCCCCGTTCGACCACGGGTTGGCTCCACACAGGGATCCACTAACACGAGGTTCCATACGCGAGCGGCAGGCAGCGGCGGCGGCCATTGGAACGCCGACTGGCATCGGACTGTTTTATTTTACGCTTTGGGAAATGCGAGGGATTTCAGTTTGGCCGGCCAGGAGCGATCCTGGCCATGGAGCCGTCTGAGAAACCTCCAATGGAGGGATGAGAAAATATGTTTTGGTCTGAGCTCGAGTCCCATGCTAACGCTATGGTTCATGTGTATATGTAAACATGCTGTGTGTGTGTGTGTGTGTGTGTGTGTGTGTGTGTGTGTGTGTGTGTGTGTATTTGTGAATGCCTTGCTCTGGCATCCGAAGGGGTAAGAGAGAGGGGTGGGGGGTGGGTGAGTGGAAGGGGGAGGGTGGGGGTGTGGTAGCAGGTCTTTGACACCAAGCAGGAGAGGGCGAATGCTTCTACGCCTCACCTCCCCTCCCCCCCCCCCCCCCCCCCCCACCCCCCCCACCCCTCTGCCAAATTCCCACTGGGCGCTGTCTATAGTCAGCCGAGCGGAACGGGAGAGCGACAGACAGAGAGAGAAAAACTAAAGAGGGGGAGAGAGAGAGAGGTAGAGAGAGAGAAAGAAAGAGACTCAGAGGCAAACAGAGAGCAAGGCAGGAGAGAGAGAGAGAGAGAGAGAGAGAGAGAGAGAGAGAGAGAGAGAAAGAGAGACCCACACAGGCAACCAGATAGCAAGAGAGAGAGAGAGATGTTTGGACTCACAAATCAACTGAAGAAAGCGTATTGGGCGCTACGATTGAAACGGTGGGTTTGTTAGTGTCTGTGTGTCCGTGTGTGTTTGCCTCCGTCCGTCTGTCGCTCCGTCCCCCTGTCAGTCAGTCTCCCTGCTCTGAGTGCCCCTGCCATGCCCGCCGAGGGCGGATTGGTTGAAGGACCCAAACCGAGTCACGTGGGCAGGCTTAGCAGGCCAAGCGGAGGTCGTCGCCGTACTCCTCTTTTGTCCTCGTTAGGGAGGCAATGAGTCATAATTATTCGTGTAACTCCGATCGTAAATCAAAGCTCATGCATTTTGTCATGCCAGTCAAGAGCATATAGGTCTACATTAGTTTAGGTTGTGTGAACGTATGTTTGCGTGTGCGAGTGTGTGTGTGTGTGTGTGAGTCTGTGTGTGTGTGCGCGTGCACGTACCCGTGTCAACATGAGTGCATTAAAACTGTCACTCTCCCGCAGAACCGCGGGATAACCAGTTTCATTTCTTTGCCGTCTTGAGCCTGAACTTGAGTTGAACTAATGGATTTCAGAGTTCCGACGAAACGCTCAACTTCACAGAAACAGCCATCTTACGTTCTCCTCCTTCACAGCCCCTCGTCTACGGCCCACCCCTGTAAAGCACAGCTGAACCAGCCATTTGTCACCCACGTCTAGATTATACGTGCACTGAAGGGCCCACTGTGCCTTTTCCGCCCACTCTCTCAACCCACGACCCAAGTCCATACACCCCCCCCGCCCCCATCCCGGCTCCTGGTGCCAACTCTCCCCCCTCCCTCCCTCCCTCCCTCCCTCCCTCCCTCCCTCCCCCCCTCCAAGCTCTTACTGCCCCTCAACAAAGGCTACCCCTTAAACACAATGGAGCCCCCAAGGGTCGACCATGCCGACGGCGAATAAAAATACACGGCGATGACTCACAAGATGGAGTTTATACATTTAGAGAGAGCAGTGCCCACGCTACCGCCCCCCCCCCGCCCCCCAATTCCACCACCCTCTCCGCCACACTGCGTCTTGTTGACACACATAAACACCCGCCGCTAAGGAAAAACAGGGTCAGTAAGGGGATGAGGTGTCTGGGTCGGGTTTTGCCTTTTTTTGTTATCGCGTACAGCTGCCTCGCTCATGGCCGCGGTTCTGTTCACTTCAAGGCCCCGCCAGCCCTCCTGGGACGATACCGGGGCTACGTGACTTCATTCGTGTAGTCTGGACTCTAAGGCGGGAGAGAGAGGGGGAGAGAGAGAGAGAGAGAGAGAGAGAGAGAGAGAGAGAGAGGTAGCGAGAAAGACGCTCAGTTTTTGAATTATAAGAGTTGTACGTGCCAGTTGTACTTCTCTTTAGAACAGCTCACAAACCGTCATGCCGTTGTTAACCCAATCCATCTGTTTCTAGTTTAGTTTTTGTCTAAAATGTTTTCATATAAATTCACAAAGGAGCTCTGAACCGGTTCTGCTTGATATAGAGCTGGCTACAGGTTATGGGGTCATTGTGTTCTTCAAAAGTGGCAGTTGTTTTTAATTTCTCTTTTGATATCGTTAGAACGATTTTCAGCGGCAATAAAACCTCGCCCCCTAGTAAAAAAAGATCGAAACCCCGATAGCTTTCAGCGCTTGTTGATTGTTCTGGTTAAATATTAAAACGAAAGAGGAGGTTTGAAGAGGCGGGAAGCTCTCCCCCCGTTGAGCCTAACTTCAGGTGAGGTTTGGCGGTTGCAGCAGTCGTCGCCTCGCTTCCGGGGCTCTTTGAAAAGTCTCCGGTCGAGGACGCCTTTAGCTCATCTTCAACCAGCCGTCTGGAAGGCGAGCTGCGGTGGGGGCATGGTGGGGGCGGCTTCGAGGGCGGGAGGTGAGACTCACGGCTATCCTCGAGGGGAGAGGAGGGGGGGAGGAGGGGAGGGTGAGGCGATGGCATCTTCCGATGTCCACGTGAAAACAAGAGTGGGTTGTACTTGCAAGGGTGATGTCTGGTACTTAGTTCCAGCTGTCTTGGTATGGATGTGTGATGTCGTGCAAGTATGGAAGTTTGTATGAGAGAGAGAGAGAGTGCGCGTGTGTGTGTGTGTGTGTGTGTGTGTTACTGTTGACCCCTGCTTGTCATCCTGGCCGTCCACAAACCGTCTCCAGCTACTTTTCATCTGCACTTCAAACGACCCATAGCCGAAGGGAAGCCTCTGTCTTCGTCGGCTCTCTGTTTCTTATTCTTCTCCTCCTTCTTCTTCTCTTTCTTCTTCTCCTCCCTTCCTCTTTTTGTTTGCTCTACTGACACCAGAACCATCACAGCCCCCCCCGGCTGTTTTCTGCAGCGCATCCCAAAATAATCCTCCCAGCCTATCAGAAAAGGCCACTCACTTCCGCACGGCGACCACATAGAGCGCTCGCAGACGACGGTGGCGGAAGCCATCCGACCAATCACAAGTGACCTTTTTGCTCGGCCTATTTACATAAGCCCCCCCCCCCCCCCCCCCCCCCCCCGGATCCCAGCTCCTCCTTACCGCCAGCTGTGATCAGAATTTATTTAACCTTACTGCGATGCTAAAAACTGGAGCTCCGACGGTTGACTTTAATGTTTAAGTGAGTATAACATTTAGAGGACAATGAAAACAATCTTGAATAATAAAAGCCCTTTGAGCCAGCAGCTATTACGCTGGCCATATTTCTTCAAGGCAATCTAGCAAATGTCCAGGTGTGAGCTATGCGATCCCTTTTACGGCCCGGACCCTCATGTCGTCTCCCCATTTGTTTAAAACCGTGTGAGCCCGGGGGGAAGTCAAGCATGTGTAAGAAGTGTGCGTCTGTGTGTATGAAGTGTGTGTGTGTGTGTTCATGTTGATGTGTGTGTGCGCGTCGGTACGTGAGTGAATGATACATATTTCCGCAGGCATAAAGCGCTTGCCCTCGCTCACGAGTGTCGCCGTTTTCCTCTTTGTTTTTTTTAATAGTGGGGTTCAGCTTCAGTGGTCTACAGTTACCCACCCACCTCTCCCCCCCCCCCCTATACGCCCCCTCAATGACGGAAGCACGACCCAGCCAGCCGTACACTGCTCCAGCATATTAATTCACTGGAGCCCTCTCTGGCGGGGGGCGGGGGGGTGCAATTCACCCAGTTATCAGGCGACGACGTTACGAATACCTCACACACACACACACACACACACACACACACACACACACACACACACACACACACACACACACACACACACACACACACACACACACACCGCTCTCTCCTGTTGCTCTCTCCTGTTCACAACCGCCGGGTGCATTTTGCTGCGTGGTCGTGAAACTGGATTCAAGCGGATATTCCAGTAGTGTGACGTTTGTGTTCATATTGAGTGGAGGTGTGTGGTGGGAGGGGGGTGGTGGGCGGTGGAAGACTAATTGCGATGTGACAGATGAAAGCGCCGGACAAAATGGGCTGACCCCCCCCCCCCCTCTGTGCCAGGTCAGGCCCGAAATGCTCTCTCACACCCCACAGGACCCGGGAGTGACCCCCCACACCTGCATGGACACCACACACACTCACACACACACACCGACACACACACACACACACACACACACACACACACACACACACACACACACACACACACATACTGCACACACTGCACACAGACACACACACACACACCCTGGACGGCATGCACGCATGGACACACACCCGTGTGCGGGCGTGGTCTCACAAACACACACTCACACACACTTGATGGCATGCACGCATGGACACACACACCAATGTGCACGCACGGACGCACTAACACACACACACACACACACACACACACACACACACACACACACACACACATACTGCACACACTGCACACAAACACAAACACACACCCTGGACGGCATGCACGCATGGACACACACCCGTGTGCGGGCGTGGTCTCACAAACACACACTCACACACACTTGATGGCATGCACGCATGGACACACACACCAATGTGCACGCACGGACGCACTAACACACACACACACACACACACACACACACACATACACTGGACAGCATGCACGCATGGACGCACTCCACACACACACACACACACACACACACACACACACACACACACACACGTTGCCCCCCCCACCCCTCTAAGGGTCAGAGGCTGGCTCTGCAGCGACTAATGAATCAATCAGCTGGTTCCATTCATCGCTCTGCTGTCAGGGCCCATCGATCAGCCCCTAAACCCCCGTCCCAGTGGACCAGTGGGCCGGGGAGTGGGGAGGGTTGAAGGGGAAGGGGGTGGGCGTCTCAGATTTTCCTTTCTCTTCAAAAGAAACACATTTATGTTCGTTTTTTTTAAATTCAGTTTCGATGTTCCCGCGTCGAAAGCACACCGTGGTGTTTCAACGGCGCACATTTTGTGTATTGTGCCACCGTCAACTGTAGGCCCCAGTACGGTGTCGGGGAGAACGGGACGGGCGAGAGAGGACGGCAGAAAATTAGTAATTCTACTGAATTAAGTGGCTTTCCTGCAGCTCTCTGACATGGGGCTGCTGACCTTGCTTTTCCCTCACTGGACCTCGGTAGTGCGTGTCTGTGTGTGTGTCTGTCTGTGTGTGTGTGTATGTGTGTGTGTGTATGTGTGTGTGTGTGTGCGTGCGGTATTTGTGTGTTTGTCTGTATGTGTGTGTGTGTCTCTGGGTGTGTGTGCGTGTGTGTCTGTGTGTGTGTGCGTGTGTGCGTGTGTGTGTGTGTGTGTGTGTGTTACCGGATGGCTGGACATAGCAGGTGGTGTATTTCATCCAGGCAGGAGCTTGGTCAGCTACAAGACCCCCCACCTCCTCCCCCCCTCTGCCCTTCATCAAGTCTTTGAGCCTTCAGCCTTGGCTAGATGACGGCTCTGTGTGTGTGTGTGTGTGTGTGTGTGTGTGTACGTGTGCGTGTGTTTGTGTGTGTGTGTGTGTACGTGTGCGTGTGTTTGTGTGTGTGTGTACGTGTGCATGTTTTTGTGTGTGTGTGTGTGTCTGTGTTTTTGTGTGTGTGTGTGTGTCTGTGTGTGTGTGTGTGTGTGTGTGTGTGCGTTTGGGATGATTCCCTGCTGAGCCTGTGTCAAGAGAGGCATCAGGAACCATCCAATCTGTGGAACCCAGTGTGTGTCTGTTTCTTTGTGTGTGTGTCTGTGTGTGTGTGTGTCTATGTATTTGTGTGTGTGTCTATGTCTTTGTGTGTGTGTGTGTGTGTGTGTGTGTGTGTGTGTGTGTGTGTGTGTGTGTGTGTGTGTGTGAGGGACCCGAGATGGGATATGAGAGAGGGAGATAGGCAGAGAGTGAGCTCATTTCTTATCAATAAGTGTGTGTGCATAACCCTGGACATTTGTCAAACAGCAGCCTGGTAGGGACGGCGTCAGGGGCTGTGACTGGGAGTTACTGGGAAACAGTAGTGTGTTCTGGGAGACGATTGGGGTCTGAGGCATCAGAGAGATCGTGATCTCTCCCCTGGCCTGCAGATCTCTCAGCTACCTATCTCCGTGTCTGGTCAGACAGGACAGAGTTACAGCCCCACTATAGAGTTGTCATTCAATGGAAAAGGACATTCCTCTCCCTCCTTCACCTTGTATCACCTCTCTTGTTCTTCTCTCTCTCTCTCTCTCTCTCTCTCTCTCTGTCTCTCTCTCTCTCTCTCTCTCGGCTGTGGCTGTGGTGTTGTCTTAAAGGCATAAGGCAATAGTCTCCTCATATCTTTGAATGAATCCAACAAAAGAGCCCCGATCAATGGATACATTGTTGGACAATTTGAAGAGGGGGTCCCCCACGTCAACGGTAGATCTGATTCCTCAGAAATGATTAATCAGGATCTAGTAAAGCAGGGCCATCGGGCAGCAGCAGGTGGTGTTTCAAATCCAGGCTTTATTTGTGTTGGTTTATAAAGTACACCAGGCCTGATTTTATTTCCCTATCGACGGCAATAAAGGCTCATACTGCAAACAGGCTCGTCCCTTTGTGCCACGGAGTATGTTTGCTTTCGTCCTAGACGGTTATTAACATAATATGGAGTGAAGGCTTTTTTTATTGCCGTCGGTATACACGGCTGTATGCCTATTGTGGCAATTTGGCAGAGTGACTTTCACAGAGTCCGGGGCTCCTCCGTGAGCCTGGGGTTTCTGTGAGGCGTGCCAGCCAGACAGTCTGCTGGTGTGGTGGGTTGGCAGGCTGGGAGCGATCCCACAGGTTCCTGGGGTCCCACCCAAAACAGGTGAGGTTTAAAACTAAATCCACTGGCAGACAAAGCCTTCTTTTCTCTGCGCTGTTTACCTTCCCAGCTCCCCTCTCTCTCTCTCTCATCTCCCCGTCAATCTCTCTCTCTCTCCATCCCCCTCTCACTCTCTCTCGTTCTGTCTGTTTCTGTCTCTCCCTCTCTCTCTCTCTCTCTCCCTCTCTCTCTCTCTCTCTCTCTCTCACTCTCTCTCTCTCCCCCTCTCTCTCTCTCCCCCCCCTCTCCGTTTCCCAGCCTCTTGCTCTCAGAACCCACCGCCTTCGCCCTCTGTTCTTTAACTGCCGTCTCCCCCCTCCCTCCCCATCTCCCCCCCGCCTCTTTGAGCGACTCCTTATCAGGGTAACATTGGTTCTTAATTGCGGTATTATGCCCCCCTTCCACCCGCTATCTCCGACCTTTGTGATATCGAAATCCCCCGGAAGTGCCGGCGGTGGCCGCGCATCGGGGAGACAGTTGCTATTTACTGACCGGAGACCCATTGTTAGAGCGGGGCTCTTTGATAAGGGCTCGACTGTCAGAGTGACTTCCCCTATTGTGTGCGTGAAGAGAGAGAGAGAGAGAGAAGAGTCTGCCGTTTAGAAGAAGAAAGACACCGAATTGCTTACTCACGCCCCCCCCCCCCCCCCCCCTCATCCAACCCCACCCACCCCCACCCCTACCCGCCTAGTTCACCCTCCTCCCCCTCCTCCCCCTCCTCCCCCTGCCGTGAATGGTGTGATGTCTGTATGCAAAGAAATACCTGAAGCCCAAAAAAATAAAGCAATGACAAGGAGTTAGGCCCGGCCTGGTGACACTTACATGACGAGTTTGACGTGTAAATCTATTTCCACCTCTCGCTGCTTGTCGCCCTCAGCCATTTTGTTTCACAGAACAGGTTCTTCTGTCTGTCAGCCCCGGACACCAGAAAGAAAAAAAAAAAAACACAAGCAGAAAGAAAGAAAGGAAAAAGATCAGCACAAATGGGGAGGAAAGGAGAAAAAAGAGAAAGAAGACAGAAAAGACCAGGAAAGGCGAGAGGGAGGGAGAGGTGGAGAGGGAGAGAGAGAGAGAGAGAGACAAAGGGAGAGATAAAGGGAGAACAGAGAGAGAGAGAGAGGGCGAGAGAGAGAGGAGAGGGAGAGAGAGAGCGATAGAGTGAGAGAGAGAGAGAGGGAGAGAGAGAGATGAAGGGAGAGATAAAGGGACAACAGAGAGAGCGAGAGGGCGAGCGAGAGAGAGGAGAGGGAGCAGAGTGCGAATGGGTGGTAAGGTGATATGTTGCTTTAGGTGGCAGAGGGTGTCTTAAGTGTGAGGAGCACGAGGTGTCAGGATCTCACATACCGAAGCCAGACAGCTCACGGTGTGAAAACAATCGGTGGATACATGAAAAGGAAGAGCAGGGAGTCTCCAGCCTGGGGTCAGACCCACCCCGACCCGACCATATGGGCACTGTCCACCAAATGGTGGAGAGGGGTGGAGTTTAGGTGTTTGGGGAGGGATAGGGACGAAGTTGAGGGTCGCTGGTTGCGAGATCTGAGACGTATGGACTGCTCGGCCCTGAATGCCTCGGGTTTTGGTGCCTGCTCCCTCAGTCCCCTAGGGGCCTCTGGAACTAAAGGGCTGGTGATGATTAGAGATTCAGTTTAGCCTGCTCTTCAATCAATGACACGGGTAGAGGCAGGGTTGCAGCTCCCTGACCACCATACTAGATTTGGTCCTCCTGGGATTCCTGTTTTTTTCGCCTTCATTTTTTCACGCTTTGTTAATTAAGCGACCAAAGCTGCCCCGGCAGTTACTTATTCATGAGTCTTGGCTTCGTCTGGTGCCCTCGACCACTTGGTCGCCCCCTAATTAGCCCGTCACTAATGGCCGGCCCGAGCAGACCGATCCATACCATCTTAATGTTAGGCAAGCAGGAAACTTTGTGGCTTCGACGCACACACACACTTAAAAAAAAGAAAGAAAAAACCTTCAACAGCTCCCCATGACCTTGGTTGATAACACGACCCCGCAAAGTCTAATGTTGCACTTCTGTTTCTTTCACGGCATTAAGTGGCCCACATGGGATAGCGAGAAAACACTTTAAAAAAATCCATTTCCATACGTAGCCCTGTCCCGAGTCGGTTTCGCTCACACCCTGAGGTAGGGGGCTTAGTTTCGCTTAGACGTACCGAGAAGAAGAAACCGTCTCGTTAAATAAATGGAGCTGATCAGCCCAGAACCGGGAGGCTCGAGGTTGGTGAAATATTTAAGCTTACCCACAGTGCCGATAGCTTCACAGATTGAACCCTGCCATGACTTATTGATGCGGCCTCATTTGAACCCGCTTGCGGTAGAGCTCGTAGCTCAGCAGTGGCAGACCGGCGCTTCAGGGTGAAGGCGGCGTTACACCTTTTTTTTGTTGGTGTGGGCAAGTCAAGCATTAAGTGCTACATCTGAGTCAAGTGGCTGTCATGGCAACCCACTAACATTCCGGCCGTTCCAAACAACCCAAAAAAAAGAGGAAAAACACTTCTTCTAAAGCTTTTTCGTCGGGGCGATGATGTCACCGTTCGCCTCCGTCGCGGCCTTCCACATCGCGGTCCGCGGCCCGTAAACACTGAGTCAGACCCACTGACCGCTCCTTCCTTCTGCCCGGCCGGGTCAGCGGGGGGGGCGGATGACTAATCGAGGCCGCAGGGTCGTCACCGTGTGGTTCTGGGATCGGCCTGCCACCAGCTCCACCCTAGCTCCTACGCACACCCGGCGACGGTTCCGGTCCGTTCCGGAGTCCTATGCGGGTGTCAGGACGGATCAAACCAACGCGCGGACACCTCGGAACATCACAGGGTAAGGGGGACGTGTGGGTTCACTGCTTAATCCCCCCCCTGCCAGCACCTCCGCTAATGGCCGAGTTTAGGCATAAACACCGGCCTTGTTAATGTTTGACGCGCTGACGTCCAGCCCCGAGGCGCTGCCGGGCGCTGGCAGAACAGTGAGTTAAGGTCTCGCCCCCCCCCCCCCCGTGCTGACGGACGGACACATTGAAGAGGTCGGAGATGGCTTGATTCAGATTGGCAGCGCACAGCCGGGTTCAGTGGGGTTGTTTGTTTGGTGTGGTGGGCTCGCAACGGCGTTTTATTGAAGATGGATGGGTGTAATTTGAAGGGACGCGTTCATGGAAAGTAAGGGTAATATTTCAGAAAACAAAGGATATATGAAAAGATAACAATCCCCAAAAAATATAATAATGCAGGAATAGCCCAAAAAATGACTTTATGGGTTTTACTCCACCTAGAGAGAGATGACCTGTCGTTTGCATTACGACTCCCCTTCCGTTGTCTCTCCTATCTATAGCCATGAAGCCCGACAGAGGTCTGGAACCTCCTCCCCGCCCCCCCCCTCCATCACTCTAACACGGCCCACCGTGCGGTCGCCTAGCGGGGCTAAATATTGACAATACGGAGGGGGCGGCCGAAATAGCCGAGGTTAATACATAGAGCCGGCGCTATCGAGCGGCCATGGGCTGACCTTCTGTCCATCAGCTGACCTCTGGGTACACAGACCTGCCCCCCCCTGTAACCATGGATACCCCCTTCCAGTATTGATCCGTCTGATTTTGTTATTTACTCCGCCCTCCCTATGTACACATACATTAAGGTTTGGGTAAATGTCGTGTGGCTAGGAACGTACACGTTGTAAATCAAGGTCAAAAGGTCATGGGCTTGTGACAGTATGTCACCTCTGTAATGCACCATTCCGCCCGGTGACTGAGTGAGTGTCCCTGAACAACCAGACTTAAGACACGCAGAGGCCATTAGACACACACACACACACACACACACACACACACACACACACACACACACACACACACACACACACACACACACACACACACACACATTTCCTGTTTCTAAGTAAACCATTTCTGGTCCCTACTACCTATTGGTTTATGTGTGTGTATATGTGTGTATGTTTGTTTGTGTGTGTGTGTGTGTGTGTGTGTGTTTGTTTGTGTGTGTCTGTGTGTAGTTTCAAGCAAGTGGACGTCTGAATGTGTTAAAACGTTAATCAATGGAGCCTGGTGGCCTTGTGCTTGAGGCTTCTGTGTGTGTGTTTGTTTGTGTGCGTAGGTGTGTGTGTCGTTGTGTGTGTGTGTGTGTGTGTGTGTGTGTGGTAAGGTGTCAGTGCGCCCCTCCTCACCCCACCCCTGTAAAACTGCCAGCTTTAGTTACACATCAATGAAGGGTGAATAATACATTAGCTAGGGTCGTCTCTCTCTCTCTCTCTCTCTCTCTCTCTCTCTCTCTCTCTCTCTCCCTCTCTCTCCCTAGGTTAGGTTAGAGAGGGACCTAGCTGAACACAAGCACTCAGGGACACAGAGAGACCCAGGGATTCAAAAAAGGCTTAGGAAACGGCTCACGTGACCTCACTTCCTGTTAAGTGGTTGCTGACCACCACCCCTCACCCCCTCCCCCCCTCTTTCTCCCACCGTCCTGATGTCATACTAATGTACGATCACCCTTGCCGGGTCAATGCCATGTTACTTCCTGGGATACTTAACCGCACTCAGGTGTTGATGGTAGTTGGATGGGGGAGAGAGAGAGGCCGAGACTGAGCGAGTGAGGCGCTGGGGGGGATGGAGCTAGCTCAAGGCCTCGGCGTTGTTCCGCGGTGGGGAAAGTTACTTACCGGGGGTCCTTGAGACGGGGGGGGGGGGGGGGGGACAGTGAATGGAAGCCCTAACCATAATGGCTCAATATAGACATCCATATTACTGCTACAGTGTGTGATTGTGTGTGTGTGTGTGTGTGTGTGTGTGCGTTTGCGTTAGTGTGTGTGTAAAGTAGTAGTAGTACCAATAATAATATCAATTCTTTATAAAGCACCTCTTAAGCGTGGTCAAAACACAGTGTGTGTGTGTGTGTGTGTGTGTGTGTGTGGTTGCATGATTTATCTCCTAGCTCTGCAGCGTGGCTGTCGGGGGTGTCCTGGGTGTGCCATGCCAATGCACAGAGGTCTTTATATAATTACACTGCAGCCTGTGAGCACACACACACACGCACACACACACACACACACACACACGCACACACACACACACACACACGCACACACACACACACACACACACACACACACACTTCCCCCACCCCTACCACCTTATACACCCTGGCAGCCTTTCGACATCTGCCCGTCTGTCCATCCGTCAATATGTCCATTCCTCTTAATTGCCCGGGTTTGGGGTTGTCTTGCAGGGCAGTTGTCATGGGAATTCTTCAAAGTGGCTTTAAAACATTCACTTACCATCAGACCAGGGCTTGTCCCCACAACGCACAAGTCCTAACAACGCACAAGTCGCCACAACGCACAAGTCGCCACAACGCAAAAGTGCTAGGGTTAGAACAGGTTTGAGTGGGAGCATGGATTATCTCAAACTTTCACCCACTGTATGAATACACACACACAAACACACACAGATAAACCTCCATCTGGCTCCTCTTTCTCCAATGCAGTGTCCGATGCTCCTTCATTTATTCATTTATTGCCGTACCATGTGGTGTCGATAGTGGCGTCCCTTGGCCCTGATGTGAAATCTCTCTCCGGTGTTGCTGTGGTTTCTAATCGGCGAATTATAGACTAATGTTGACTCATTGAGAGAGTG
>NC_136940.1:3896178-3956178 GCF_949987615.1 Pollachius pollachius
TGGGATGAAGATATAGGGGGGGAGACGGTGTGCGAGGGGTGAGATAGAGAGGGTGAGGGTCTGAAAGGGGGAGCCAGAGAGAGACGGAGACAGACTCACTGCTCTCGGAGCAGACTGAGAGCAGATTTCCATGGCCTCCACATTGTAACCGTGTTAGCATATTGCGTGACAGCCCATTGTGCGGTGACTGACAGTGAGTGGTAGAGGGGCGGTTTGCACGCGTGCGTGTGTCTCTCCTTGCGTGTGTGTGTTTGTGCGTGTGCTAGTGTGTGTGTGTGTGCGTGTGTGTGTGTATGCGTGTGTGCGTGTGTGTGTGTGCGAGTGTGTGTTTGTAAGTGTGTGTGTTTGTGCGTATGTGTGTGTGTGTGTGTGTGTGTTTGTATGTGTGTCTGTATGCGTGTTTGCGTGTGTGTGTGTGTGCGTGTGTGTGTGTGTGCGTGTGTGTGTGTGTGTGCGTGTGTGTGTGTGTGTGCGTGTGTGTGTGTGTTTGTGTGTGTCTGTGGGTGTGTGTGTGTGTAAGCGTGTGTTCGTGTGTATGTGTGTGTGTGAGTGGGTGTGGGTGTGTGCGTGTATTTGTGTGTGTCTGTGAGTGATCGGTTGGGTTTCATTCAGGAATTCCTCTGAGAAGTCACCTCCTCAGCCTCTGCTTGTCGCTACAACCAATTAACGTGATGCAGTGTTTGTGTGGTGTGTGTGTGTGTGTGTGTGCACGTGTGTGTGTGTGTGTGTGGGTGTGTGTGTGTGTGTGTGTGTGTGTGTGATGAAAGGGAGGCCTTGCTGCAAAATGGAAGGGACTTCTCCTAATCATTGCACTCTGGCCCGGCATAAAGGCAAAAAGGCCGCCTGTGCGATTTGAATTTGAATGGCATTTCTATTCCTCTTTCCTCTGCCTCTCTCTCTCTCTCTCTCTCTCTCTGTCTCTCTCTCTCTGTCCCTTCCCCTTTCTATTGCCCTAGCTACTCGTGGGCCGCTCAAAAGAGGCGCAACAATGGCGGCGCACACAGCAAATCAGGCTAATAGTGCTAATAAGTTGAGCGCCGGGTCCTCACTCCTCAGTGTTGACACATTTCTCTGTTTCTGTGGCTAAACAGGAACTCAAGTGTGTTTGGCAGCGCAGGAAGCATATTCCTTTAATGGAGTGTGGACCCCAAGCTGAGTACCATGTGCTCATTCTGTGTGTCTATGGGGAGAGAAGGGGCGGGGGGTGGGGGGAGTTTGAACAACAAAACCGACTCTGAGGAGAGGTGGCGAGAAGATAATTAACTGGCGGAAAAGCCCCGGAGCGACGCGATACTGGTAAAGTGTAATTTAGGTGTTTTTTTTTCCTCGTTGAAGTTTTTTCCCTTTATACTTTGCTTTAAAAAAGAGAGAGAGGGCAGCAATCTGTCTGTCACCATTTTAATTAATACCGCCGGTTGGTGGTGGAAGCCATTTGATTCTTTTTTAGGGCCGGAACAGCTTAATAAAGAGAGCCACCTTGACAGCCCTCAGCAAGGTGTCTGGCTACCTCTCCCCTACCTGGCTCTGTGTGTGTCGCAACGGGCCCGGTCAGAGGCACGCCGCACACACTCGGGTTCATGCGAGTTCTCGTTCGGTTGGGGAAGGGTGGGGTCGAGGGGGGGGGGGGGAGGAAGGTTGGGAGAGAGGGGGAGGGTGGGAGAGGACAGGTCAAACAAACAGAGCGGGGAGGTGTGATTAAGGGCTCAGAGCGCTGCTGCTCGAGGTCTGAGATAAAGCCCTCACCTGTCTGCTCCCTTCCCAGTGAGGCCTGAGCTCTGAGGAACTGGTCCGCATTCCTCCACCTTCATACCGGTCCGCCTGGCCGGCCCCTTCATACCTGCCCCCAACCCCCCCGGCAACAGACTACTGCTTCTCGTCAGTATTCTCCCAAAAAGAAAGTCTTAAACAAATACATATTTCTTGATAGGCTTGTAACTCTTGCTCCTCTCTGTGTGCATTTGCCGTGTGTGTGTTCATGTGTGTCCATGTTTGTTTGTGAACGTGTCTGTGTGTGCGCAGGTCAGTGTGTGTGCGTGTGTGTGTGTGTGTGCGTGTGTGGAGCTGTCAATCGCGGCTTTAGGGACAAATGTTTCCGTGGCCACCCCTGTTATTAGGCCTGCCCTGTTATTACGGGATTAGATTGTAGGGGTTGGCTATACATGCGTGCATGATTGTGAGTGAGTGTGTGTGTGTGTGTGTGTGTGTGTGTGTGTCTGGGTGTGCAGGTGAGTGTGCGTGGTTGCATTTGCGTGACTTTACCTCACATTGTTTGTATTTCTCACAGCATTACCGCACACGCCGACAAAACAAGTGAATTTACGGCCTTGTCCTTTCCCTCTGTGCCCGAGTGTTTTTTTTTGGGCTAATCCCAGGTGTGAATTCCTGCTTCATCATTAATAATCACAAACAAAAGGTCCCTATAACAAGGTTAGACAAACATTGAGCCACGCCTTCAGTAGTCTGGCCAGGCAGCCGCTTCAGCCATACCTGCGGTCTCAGCGGTTATGAGAGGTTATGTTACGACGAATATTTAATGTCATGAGAAAACGACCAGATGACAAAAGCCAGGACAATTAAAGGAAACAGAAATGTAAGAGAAATTATAAAAATAGATCTGCATTTGGGATACTGTTCCCGGTAGGTGTTCCCGGTGAGTCAGAATGTCGAACCCACTAGCAAAACCCTTTTCCCTTTCTATCCCCTGTCCTGTCCATTTTATGCTTAATCCTTTAACGATTTAAATCGGACACGCCTAGATTTGATACAGGGAAGTGCCAACAGAAAGTACATTCTGTTGTCTTTCTCTCCCTGAATCGGTCAGTCCGGTTATTCTTCAAAACACATTACAGGGGCCGCGATTGTGGTTCCAAAAGCATTCAGTTGGCTTTAAAAAAGAAAAGAGAGCCTCTTTTCACTCTCTGTTTTTTCTATTGCTGTCTCTCTCTTTGTGTTCCCTATTATGTTATTCTGGCTATAGCTCCCAACACAAGGGACGTTTGGCCACACTCACACACAGGTGTCTCGCTGCAGAGCCAATCTAGCTCCTCTTTCTAGACTTCCCATACCGATTTTAATGTTTCATTTCATTTGCTTATTCCTTTATGCATATATTTACATATGGACGCATACACACACACCACACGCACACACACAGACACACACACACACACACACACACACACACACGCACGAACACACACACACACACACACACACACAAACTTACACACACACACACATACACACATAAAACAGATTGACTATAAAAACCCACACTTTTAATATGCACACACACATTCACACCCTGACCAAACAGAGTAACACACAAACGCACACACACCCGCGTGCCCGCCACACAAGCGCAGGCATAAAGGGATACGCACAGACAGCGGGGGGGAGAGAGAGAGAGAGAGAGAGAGAGAGAGAGAGAGAGAGAGAGAGAGAGAGAGAGAGGGAGACAGAGAGAGAGGGAGAGAGAGAGAGAGAGGGAGAAAGAGAGAGAGGGAGAGGGAGAGAGAGAGAGGGAGAGGGAGAGGGAGAGAGAGAGAGAGAGGGAGAGAGAAAGGGAGAGAGGGAGAGAGGGAGAGAGAGAGAGGGAGAGAGAGAGAGGGAGGCGGGTGGTTTGGTGGGCGGGGAGTGGTCAGGTTAGGAGAGGGTCATCCAGCGTTTTCTCTGCGCCCCATTGACTCTGGATTGACCCTCTATTGTGGGCACAATGCACGGCTTTACTCTGAGCACACACATGCACAAGCACATGAAAACAAAAAAAAACACACACACAAAGACACTGTAGGTCAGAACAAAACCGAAGCGTGCAGAAACACAAATCACTGAGTCAGTCTGCAGGTGCGTTTGTCCGGCGATATAGTACTTTGCATGTCATTTTCCTATCCGCCAACAATTTGGTTCCCTCTCGCTCATCCTCCCGCTCTCTCTCTCTATCTCTCCCTCTCTCTCTGTCTCTCTCCTAATCCCTCTCTCGCCTGTGTCATTGGGTTTCAACGGACGTAGTCGTTTTCAGTGAGGTCAGCTGCACCCGTTCCCCAGCCAATCCCGGTGTGGCGTGACGAGGTCATAACAATAATAACATGCTGGGGACGGCCAAGGTGTATCATTTGCCTACCTCCCTACTTCTCCCCTCCCTCCCTCCCTCCCTCCCTCCCTCCCTCTCCACCTGGCCTCCTAGCTGTCTACCTCCCACCCTACTTCTCCCCCTCCCTCCCTCCCTCCCTCCCTCTCCACCTGGCCTCCTAGCTGTCTACCTCCCTCCCTTTTCCCCCTACATCCATCCCCCCCCCCCCTCCTCCCCACCCCACCCAAATCATACTCTGTCATGGGCCATGAGTCAGGGGAAAATCCCACTGCTAAAGAACACCAACACGCAAGGCTCGCGGACATGAAGTCACAGGCCCCACCGTGTACGCTGATAAACACAGGCCAGAGGTGTTGCCGACTCCTGGGAGAGACAGATGTGTGTCACCGGGAAAACACTGGAAGCATCCAAGGTTGTTTTTATCAGAGGATGTGGTTACCATTGTGGAGGGGGATGGAATTCACCTAAGGCGCCATGAGCCCCCAGAAATAGTTTTGTTTGAAGAAAACGTCCGTTGTTATCCGACGATCTGAGATGTTTGACGGATGACCCAGAGCCAGATGAGAGAAAACCCCCCGGACCGTTTTGGTGAAGGAGTTATTTACCGAACCAACCGTCATTTCTCTGCCGTCGGACAAAGGGTTTTATTTATTGCCCTGCGACAGCACACAAAGTGCTGAGCCCCGACCGAGGACAAAGGGAAGAGACCGTGAAACACGCTAGTAATTCATAAACGGCGTTCGGGGTGTATGGGGGGTGCCGCTGGGGACTGGGGGGTGAACCTTGACATGCCTAACAGCCGCGCGGCCGCACGGTTTTGTTACCGTCACAAACAGCTGTGCGTGTGAAATCACAGTAGAAACACACACACACACGAAGACACACACCTATACGCACGCAAACAAGCACAGAAATAAAAACTCGCTCGGGAGGAACACGAAGCAGACAAAACCCTGAGCCCTGAGCAGGTGAGGAGGAAGGAATAATCCCATCCAGCCGGCGACGGTGTAATCGGCAGCCTGGTTGTTGCTGCTGCTGCTGCTGCTGCTGTTGCTGTTGTTGGTGTTTTTCTTCGTCAGCTCTGGCGGCATTTCATCATCTTTTACCGCCTTGTAGGACAGTGCGGCGCTCCGGATAATAACTGGCGCCGCACACCGCGCCCCTGAGCGGCAGGCAGTAAAAAACAACGTTTATAGTGTCTCTCTCTCTCCCGCGTCTTCTGTCATCGCTCTGAAGCTCGCCCGCCCGCCGCGGTACAAAGACAAAGGGAGAGAGAGCTAGACAAAGACACAGAGAGAGAACAACAGAGAGAGAGTCAGCGAGAGAGAGAGAGAGAGAGAGAGACTGTTGCCTGTACGGTGTATTGTATACTCAATGTTTGTGTGTTGGTGTCTCTCCGTGCATACGTGGGTGAAAGGGGACACGGTAGGAGGAAAGTGAAGTGTGCGTGTTTGTGTCTATGTGTGTGTATGAGAGTGTTTACACAAGTGACCTTGTATGTCTGTACAATGTGAACGGCAGACCAAACACGGCGGTAATATGCGGCACGCTGACCTTTGTTCCGGTCAAGAGCCCCACCTTTCTCTTGCCTTGGTTTATGACCCTCCTCAGCCGTCTGTTGGCCTGTATATCTTCCTAGTTTACAACCTGTTACACACTGTGTGTGTGTGTGTGTGTGTGTGTGTGTGTGTGTGTGTGTGTGTGTGTGTGTGTGTGTGTGTCTGGGGGGGTCCTAGTGTGTGTAGATGTTTGTGTTCAAGTGTGTGTGTAGTTGTGGTTGTATTGTAGTGTGTGTGTGTGTGTGTGTGTGTGTGTGTGTGTGTGTGTGTGTGTTCTTAATGTGTGTGTGAGTGTGCGGGGGAGGGGGGGTGTGGGTGTTATTAGTATGTGTGTGTGTGTGTGTGTGTGAGTGTGTGTGAGTGTGTGTGTGTGGGAAGTGGAAAACCCTGTTGTTGTTTCCTCCTCCTGTAAAAAAAAAGCAAGTGTCTAATTAAAACTAATTAGGATTATAAAACACTAAAACAACACACAATACCTGCCCAATGCCCCGCTGAGATCTATCAATGTGTCGTCTGTCTGTCTCTCCGCTCGTCGAATGAAACCCAAGTTTATTTACGCGGTTCCGTTTTTTAAGCGCCGTGCGTTCGTTAGGGACATTAACGCCGTGCGGCCGTTGGAATCATATCGCTCTCCGTTGTTCCCCGGGCGATACGTTCTGACAGTTGGTTTACGACGGCATTGTAAACCTCTGAAAACTGAAAATTGAAAGTGCCTTATCGGTGTTCTCTGCGCCTGTTTCCTCCTTGTCTCACCTACTGTTTTATGGTCTGTTTCCCTTCACAGAGACTCTGATGGACACCAAGTGGGCCACGACAGAATTAGCCTGGACATCACACCCTGAGACCGGGGTGAGTGCACTGTGTTTTATGTGTGCGATCGTGTGTGTGATCGTGTCTCTGCGTGTGTGTGTGTGTGTGTGTGTGTGTGTGTGTGTGTGCGTGTGTGCCCGCTAAGCACGGCAGCTTAGTGTTATCCCAACAGAAAAGATAAGAGAGGGTAATGTGATAGCCAAACAGACGGTGGACAGCACAAAGGAGGGAGGCATGCGCTGTGCGTGTGAAGGTTGAATCGGCCGTCCCTGATCTCTGTGGAAACCATTAGCCGTCGCAACTCTCAGACGAGAACCCGTGTGCGAGCGTGCCAAGAGGACGCGCCGCTTAGCGTGCCGAATCGAAACGCCGCGGTCAGATTTCCAGCCGGCACCGCCCTCACCACAGACGTCCCCCTTTTCTCCTCCCGCTTCGCTGCGCTCCGAAAATGTGTAGGTAAAACGACCCGGGTTTTTTTTGTTGCCGCTGTTCGTCATCGCCCTGTAAAACGCCGTGAAATGTGTCCGCTGGCCCCCCGAAGGCGCGACCGGGACCCGGAGGTTGGGCGGGGAGGGTCCGTCCAAATCTTCCCGGACACAAAGTGGCCATGACAGCGAGGGCCCTGGGTTGCCCATGTGGTCCCTGGGACGAACACAGAGGCAGGAAGAAGCGTTGACCTCCCCTTCACTACACTTCAAAGTTCCACTGTGGCGGGCCCCTCCCCGAGGCCCTTTGTGGCGGGGGCCCCTTTAGAATTTAGCAGAGGTTGCGCCTCATCTTTTGGAGAAGGGGGGGGGGGGGGGGGGGGGGTATTTATGTCATTCAAACCCATCTTCATGAGCCGGCGGTGCTATCCCAGCTGTTCCGAGTCCCTCCCCCGTCCCCGTCCCCGTCCCCGTCCCCGTCCCCGTCCCGTCCTGTCCCAGCCCCCCTCTGCTCATCAGTGGCCCGTCTCCTTCAGCCCCTTCCTCCCCCTCTGGAGGTTCATTAGTGACGGAACCCACTAATGACGCCGCCGCCCCCCCCCAGCGAGCCCAATCACAAGGAAGTCGTCTCCTCCTCAGCCCGGCTTCGCTCTCTCTTCCCCACCCCCCTTCCTCTCTAGGCCTTCCGCTCCACCTCTCTGCTCAAACCAGGAGGTCAAACGCTAAGGAGCGAAGCGGCCCTTCTAGTTCGGAAGCTTTGCGACCACGGACCCACGGACGGCCCTTTCTCTTTTGGGGTGGGGGGGGGGTTGAGGGTGCAGAACCCCCAAACCCACGGCAGATGCTCCCTTTCAGAGCGTCCACATACAGTGGAATGGCACCAGATTTCCCCCGTCACTCGAGGGGTGGGGCGCCCTCTCCCTTTCATTCCCCCCCCCACCTCTATCTCTCTCTCTCTCTCTCTCTCTCTCTCGCTCTTCCTTTATTCCATGGGAGGATTAACCTCACCCTTTCTTTGTCGGGTCTCGTGTCACAGCAGAAGGCACCTCAGTCGTGGTGGTTATCTGGTGGACTCAAAGGGAAGAAGATTATGCCCCGCCTCCCACCATCCCCCGTTGCAAGGGTGCCTTCAGTTTGACGGACAGGAAGCTTTTTCCGATGTTTTTGTTTCAGATATTTTCCAGAGAAAGTCAAAGACGGAGAGAGAACAGGGGGGGCAGGGAGACAGGAGCCACACACACACACACACACACACACACACACACACACACACACACACACACACACACACACACCTCTGTTTGTTTGTGTGTGTGTGTATACCTGTGTACAACTGTGTTTTATTAATCCATTTTTCCGCAGCTGATTCAGCATTCCTGAATGTGTTTCAATTAAATCAGTGGTTGGTGTGTGTCTATCGCATTGTATATGCGCGTGTGTGTGTACATGTGCATGCCCATGTACGACTGTGCTGTGTACATTGATCAAAACAGACAGACCCCTTAAGGGGGGGTATTCCACTTCCCAGCCTGGGGTTAGTGCCTTAACTCAGACCCATAATGAGGCCCAGAGGGAGCGCATTGATAACAGCAGTGATAGCTAGGTAACCTATCGCAGCCCGCAGCCCATACAAGGAGGTAATAACCAGGGGGTAACATAACATCAGACATACAGGGCTGCATGCATTCTGATAGCAGGCTTAAACAAGCTCCCCCAAACACAGCCCGCTTCCCCGCACTGGCTTTCTCGAAAACCATCTGGTTTGTAAAATCGTACATTAGTCAACAATGCTTTGAAACGTCTCGGATCGTCCGTCTGACGCTTTTGCTTGCGTTTATCACCGGGGAAATTTGAGGGGGGGAAGTTTGCGCGTGGGGGGAGGAGTTTGAGATTCAGAGCTTAAACAGCTCTTAGCCTACTTCTCAACTTTTCTACGTTTCTTTTTACATCTTACACACTATCCAGGGTCCTCTGATTGTAAAAGGACAATGCAAGAAATGGAGTAGCTATTTGATTCTCACGTAACCATTCATCTGGTCGGAGTGGATCGATGCTGAACCTGAGCCTCTTCCAAAGGGCCTACTTATTAATCCGGGGCTTGTTCGAGTGAAGCCTCGCCCTGTGTGTCCCGACCGCTGTTGTGCGCTCTCCACAGGACGCTTGGAAGTCTCAGTCACACATAGAAACACAAATCCCTCTCACACACACACAAACACAGACAGACAACTACACACAGGCAAACACACAGTCAAATTAATAGCACAGAACAGCGGGCGTGTTTTGGAAATGTAAACAGAGGCACACATTTAGCACCGGCAAGCTCAGACTATGGGGCGCAGCCCCGCGGTGGGTGATTTATTATAGTGAACTAAATGCCCATTGACACTTCATGCTTTTAGCATGAAGTGTCTATTGACCTGTGATGGTGATTATCGATTCCCTAGTGGCGCTTCCCTCTGAGCTCTACTCCCTCCGGCCAGTCCATCGCTTAAATGCCAAAGTCAAGCTTAACCTCTCTCTCCCGCTCACTGTCTGTACGTCTCTCTCCCTTTCCCTATCTCGTCCCCTGAGGGTTAAACGAATAGCTGTGTCTTTCTACATCCATACTCACCGTGTTCATTACGACGCGCAGGAAATAACGAAGACGATGTAGGAGAAACAATTTAGCTCCTCCATATGTTGAAGTATCCTTCAGACGACGATCCGATGCTTCACTGTTAGGTTCATGAATTAAGTAAGTTAAGTATTCGCATTGTTTTTCTTTTGTTTGCGTGCGTTCACCTTGTCAGAAGGAACCTTGGGAAAGTGTCTCTGCACGGTTTAAGAGACCAACCTGTGACTTGGCTACACACAATTATAAAGCTCAATTTCCAGCCAGTGTGCACAATTATTGTGTGTTCCTCTTATAATGAATCAGTGGGGATATAAGTACAGGTTATTCGGGGGAAGGAATGTGCACGTATTAAATGCATGCACGACACACATGCAGCGCAATAATGCCTATTTGAGGGAACGATTTAATGGTAATGTCCTCATTGCAGATTGAAAAACACATTTCATTACGGAGTCTAACTGCAAAACTCTCAGTGCCTATTTAGCCTTCGCTCATCTAATGAAGCTGGTAATCAAAGTTTAGAAAATTAAATCCCATTTTATCCTTGGTAATTCGTCCCCTGAGTTCCTCGGTGGCACCATACGATGTGAAAGAGTGTAGAAATGGAAAGCATGAAGGTTAACCGCCGCCTGTATCCCCACTGTGTTAGAGGACCGCGCGTTCAATGCGCAGTAATTGAGGCCTAATTGGTTGCGAGGCACATTTGCTGCTTCTTACCGAAGGGGAGGGGGTAAACAGGCGGCGCTGACTGCGGCGGAGGAAAGCGTGGCTGACACTCTGCTGTAATTGTGATGAATTTTTCTGTCATGGCACCCCACTCGTCGCTACGGTAACCGAGGATGAAACGGGCGATTGAAGAAAACAAAAAAAAAAACATGGGAGGGGGAAATACCCGAGCAGAGCTTCCTAAAACACCTTGAACACCAAACCGTCACAAAGTAAAAAGATAAATAAAGCACAGGATTAAAATTCCCCCAGGTTTTAAAGTGTGCGTTGTTTGGTGCAAAGTTTCCTCATTTTGCATGGACATCCCATGCCGCTCATTTGGATGTTACTGGAAGAACTGGCCGTGTAAAAAAAAGGAATTTATATGATAAAGATCACGTCTGTTTGACTGTCTGTTTACATGCGTCCCTGTCTGTCGGTCTGAATGTCCGACTGGCTGTTTGCGTGTCTTGTTTTTTGTCTCTCTACCCAATCTCGTCTGTCCGCCATGTATTCCCCTCCACAGTAACGTCCTCCTAACCCCGAACAATCTTCTCCTACCCGCAGTGGGAAGAGGTGAGCGGCTACGACGATGCCATGAACCCCATCAGGACGTACCAGGTGTGCAACGTGCGCGAGCTCAACCAGAACAACTGGCTCCGCTCCGACTTCATCCCACGCAAGGACGTGCTGCGCGTCTACGTGGAGATGAAGTTCACCGTGCGCGACTGCAACAGCATTCCCAACATCCCCGGCTCCTGCAAGGAGACCTTCAACCTCTTCTACTACGAGTCCGACTCCGACTCGGCCACCGCCACCAGCCCCTTCTGGATGGAGAACCCCTACGTCAAGGTGGACACCATCGCCCCCGATGCGAGCTTCTCCATGCTGGAGTCGGGACAGGTGAACACCAAAGTCCGCAGCTTCGGCCCTCTCTCCAAGGCCGGCTTCTACCTGGCCTTCCAGGACCTGGGCGCCTGCATGTCGCTCATCTCCGTGAGGGTCTTCTACAAGAAGTGCTCCACCACCATCGCCAACTTCGCCGTGTTCCCGGAGACGGCCACGGGCGCCGAGGCCACGTCCCTGGTCATCGCCCCGGGCACCTGCGTGCCCAACGCCCTGGAGGTCTCGGTGCCCCTGAAGCTGTACTGCAATGGGGACGGGGAGTGGATGGTCCCTGTCGGTTCCTGCACGTGCTCCTCTGGGTTTGAACCGGCCATAAAGGAAACCCAGTGTCAAGGTATGTGCTTCTGACAGGTCTCTGGATGTATTTCGGCCGTCCGGGTCAATCCATGGCGATCCCCGGCCTTAGCTGCATCGTTGCCGCGTGTCTCTGACTCAGTCCTGACACGAGAGGCCATCACTCAGCCCCGCAGAGTAAACCGGTTGAAGTAATCTCCCGGCATGCCCGTAAATCTTTAGGAGCTCCAGCCTCCCCTGTTTTGTAGCTGACCACCTTGGAGAGGCACGGGGTAAAACTCTAATTTTACCAGGGCAAGAATTCAAATGATGCTTTCTGCACAATGACCTCCGTGTCAATGCCCCGCCCCGGGGAACACATGGCGGCCATTTGCTGATTGGCAGACCTCGCGCGCATTCGTGGGGATTGAACCAGTTGAACTACCTTTTTTTAAATTGGAATCTTCTCACTCTCTGTAGTTACTGCGGTGCCGTGTCACTCATAATATTACACACCGGGTTTGTAGCCTTGTTTCGCTTTTGGCAATTTAATCCCAGGGCGGCAGGCCGGGGCAGAAATAACACCCACTGCTGGGAGCTCCACCGTTCATATTCCTGACCCGAGGTTGAGGCAGAGGCTGCCTCTCGATAAACAAATGGAAATGCAGCGGGGGAGAGTCGGGGGGGAGGTCCCGTGCCTGTCCCTTTACGAGAGCACTACGGAGGCACCCGAGATAATGTCGGGGGGCCTGATGGAGAACACGATGGGTTCACAGAGGTTGAGCCCAAGGTGAATTAAAACAGCAGGGGGTGTCAACTGGAATGGAGTAGAGGTGACAGTGGGGGGGGGGGGGGGGGGGGGGGAGATGGAAGAGATGAGAAGTGGGAGGGTGGGAGGCGAAGATTGAGATGGAAGGGGGAAGCCAAAGGGAGGAGGATTGGGTCTGGGGGTTGGAGGTCAAACTGAGGGATGGCCAAACGAGAGACAGGCACTGTCAAGGTTATTGATCCAGCGGGGTTGATTGGAATGTGCCGATGCCTGTGCGTACGTGTGTGAGTTTGTGTTACGTTTGTGCCTGTGTGTGGGTGTGTGTGTGTGGGTTTGTGTGCCTGTGTGTGTGTGTGTACGTTTGTGCCTGTGTGTGTGTGTGTGTGGGTGTGGGTTTGTGCGTGTGTGTGTCTGTGTGTGTGTGTGTGTGTGTGTGTGTGTGTGTGTGTACGTTTGTGCCTGTGTGTGTGTGTGTGTGTGTGGGTTTGTGTGCCTGTGTGTGTGTGTGTACGTTTGTGCCTGTGTGTGTGTGTGTGTGTGTGGGTTTGTGCCTGTGTGTGTGTGTGTGTGTGTGTGTGTGTGTGTGTGTGTGTGGGTTGCTGCACAGGCTTGAATGTCAGCACCTCCCTGTAACCCCTTCCAGTATAAAGCATGCGGCAGCGTCCCTCTTTCTCTTTAATCCGAGAAGGTGGAGGATAAAAGACAGGCGGAGCCTCTGGGGGTAATTATTCCGAGGCGCACGTCAACGGGACGAGCGCCGCCTTGGAATTACGGACTGTATGTGTTAAATAGATTCCCACCGGAAGAGGTGTGGCCAAGTGTTAGGAAAAGAGAGAGAGGGAGTCGAGTGAATTTAGTGTGAGGTGTGTGTGTGTGTGTGTGTCTGTGTGTGTGTGTGTGTGTGTGTTTGTGGTTAAAAACTCATTTGTTTGTTGCTGGCAGCTCAAGGTTGAAGCCCTGGCGACTGGCCCTGATAAAACGCTCCCTAATCAAGCCCTACCGGATACCACTAAGGATGAATCTCCTCTCCTTACTAGTCCCCTCTCCCCTCCTGCCTTCTCCTCTCCTCTCCTTCCTTCTCCTCACTACTCTCCTCCCTGCTCCTCTGTCAACTCCTCTCCTTTCCTGTCCATCCACCCTCCTCTCTATGGTGTCAACTCCCTTCTCCTCTCCTCTCCTCTCCTTCCTTCTCCTCACTACTCTCCTCCCTGCTCCTCTGTCAACTCCTCTCCTTTCCTGTCCATCCACCCTCCTCTCTATGGTGTCAACTCCCTTCTCCTCTCCTGTCACTCCCCCCTTCCCTTGTCTCCTAGCCCATCCCTAGGCCCTTCATCTATTGTCAGTCATTTAACCTCACCTATTCTTCCGTTCCACCCAGCCTCTGCTCGTCCCTGCTCTCTCCCCTCTCTTTTTTAATCATATTCTGGTCATCCTTTCCTCTGTTCTCCTCTGTTCTTTTTTTCCTCCTCTCTCTCTACCTCTCTCTCTCTCTCTCTCCCTCTCTCTCTCACCCACCCAACCTCCCTCTCTCTCTCCCTTCTCTGATGCGAAGGACGTTGCTCTCATTAATACTACGGCAGAGTTACAGTAGGGGCGGCTGCATAAATATTAATCAAACCCAAGCCTTTCCTTTTTTCCCTCCTCCTCCTACCTCTTCTGATTTCACTTCACTTATTTTTCAGACCCTCCATTCCTGTTCTTCTTCTTCTCCCCTCCCTCTCCTGCGCCACAATTTCCAATTTCAGCCCACATTCTAATCAGTTCCTTAAGCTCCTCGCTCTGCATGAGAGGGTAGGAGACAGCGGGTGGAGGGGGGAGGAGGAGGGAGGGAAGGAAGGAGGGAGACAAAAAAAAGAACCTGCAGGATTAGCATTTTCTATGCACCCCCCCACCCCCAACACCCCCCCCCCCCCCCCCCCCCCCCCAACACCCCTCACACACCCCACCACCACCTCTTCCTCCAGTTCCCTCCATCATCCGCGCAGCTCCTTAAACAGGGGGGGTTGAAAGGATGAGGGGGGGGGGGGAGTTGGTGGTAAGGGGTGACCCCCTTTTACCTCACTTGAAGTGGATTGATCAGCACTTTTAAACCTTCACAGTAAAAGAGGCTTAATTTATACTTTTTTTTCCTCGAAAAGAGCTCCCCTAAGCAGCTCCTCATTGGTCGACCGTGTTTTGGAGAGGAGAAAGAAGACTCCCACCTCACCATGTTTTCACTGAAAGGCTTGATGTGCTTGAATTCTGTGAAGTGCGCACGATGTTTCCTATAATGTTGGCGGGCACACCTTTTTTTTTTTAGAGCAGTGGTCACCTGGGTCGCCGGTTTTTATCAGGCAGGACTTCCTGTTCACTGCAGGTATAGATTACACACTGCCTATGGGTGCAGACTACACTGATTAATGGAGGAGCAAGCAAACACATTCTGAGCTAATGTAAACAGTAGACGGATGTATCTCTATGCTAATATTTAATTTAAGGCAAAGACGGGGTGACTAAACATGGCGTGGGATCTGCAACTGCTGACTCTCCACCGGGGACAAAAGAAGCAAAGGTTAACCAATCCCAGCACAGTGTTGTATTTTTCGGCGGGGAAAAAAAAGAGTGTCCTTGACATTGACGAGGGATTGTGCAAAGTGGACCTGTAGACTCGCCGTCTCTATCGCTCTCCCTCCCTGACCTGCTCCCGCCCTTTTACAAAGGGCCGCCATGGCAGCCTCAATCATCTTTTAATGACGCAGTTTATCAAAGATATTGAGCCTTTCAAAGGGCCTCGCATCCCAGTGCCACAGACACTCTGTAACTTATTAACTGAGTTATAAACTCTCAAACGGTCTCCTACGAGCGGTGGAAAATGGCGCGAACAGAGGCCACTATTGTTTTTTATCGAGATTTCCCGTGCTGACCCTTTGATGGGGATCAGTCGTGTTAAGGCCAGGTAGTTGGTGTTTTTCCATAAAATGCAAAATGCATGATGAGGTATGACCTCCATGGTTAAATTCACCCAAGGGCAAAGGCTCCCGTCTTGAGCAATGCTGCTTAGCATAGCAGTCCTGCGTGTGTTGCATTGCAAGGAACTAAGTTGAATTCAAGGCAAATATAACACAAATATACGTGCAACATTTTGTTTATGAATGTTTATTTAGTAAATGAATCATACATGAATCCTCCTCATCTCCACGTTTCTCCCCAACAGCCTGCAGTCCCGGTACCTTCAAGTCCAAGCAGGGTGAAGGGTCCTGCTTCCCCTGCCCGACCAACAGCCGCGCCAGCTCCGGAGCCGCCAGCATCTGCTCCTGCAGGAACGGCTTCTACCGCTCGGACGCCGACCCCCCCGACTCCCCCTGTACCAGTAAGTCAACGGCTAACAGGCTAACAGCTCACAGCTAACAGCTAACAGCTAACAGCTTACAGCTAACTGATCCCTGCTAACATGACAAGGAATACAGGTTTCCGGATATTTATTTTCTTTAATTGAGGTAGTTTGTTGCATTTACATAACATTATGGGACATTCATCCAAAGTGACTTATCTACTTTCCACAGAACATCTGCATCGAAGCCTATCGGCAAACATTCACTGAACTTAGCAGAAGATTGGCGCCTTTCAGTCTGCTTCTGAACTATGCCGGGTGCCATTCCCATCTTTCCGCCTGAACGGCAATCAATTGTCTTTTTCGTCTTGCCTGTTGTCATCCAGATGTTATCATCAGTGACTCCCAACTTGTCCTACCCAAGGCAGAGTTGGGGATTTTTATCTGAAAGGAGGTGCCACAGTTTGGACTAAAGTAATGCAGGAACTAATCCATTTACGGGTAAAGAGAAAGAAAGCTCTGTTGTAGTCAGGCGGGGGGTTTGATTCTCCCACAGTGTGCTCGCAGATAAGGCTCTAGTAATTGGATAAAATGTGGCGGTTCTTAGGCAATAGTTTCTTCTACTTGCCCCAGTTACTTCCACACTTTAAGCAGCCAGTCACACACACCCAAACAGCTCCCACCACCACATGCTTAACCTTTACACGCCATACATATTCATAATGTGAACTCCGTCCTCTCTCGTCTCTCTAAACAACTTCCAGGACAATGTCTTTTTCTCTCTCGCTATTCTAGAAATAAAATGCTCTAGTTCTCCATAGTTGTTGAAAAATAGACTAATATCAGATCACGGATCACATCTTGCTATCTGGATTAAATAAATGGGTCACACATTCGGTGAGAATACAGCCAGGGAATGTAGACATTCGAAAATGTGGTTTAGTGACGCGAGCCACTGCTCCAAGGTGTATTTGTTTCCTGTGCACCACAGACGTCTCACGTGTCTTCAACACCACATCCTGATCTCACACCTTCCTCCCCCTCCCAGCGGTGCCCTCCCCCCCACGCAGCGTCATCTCCAACGTCAACGAGACCTCGCTGGTGCTGGAGTGGAGCGACCCGCGCGAGTCGGGCGGCCGCGACGACATCTTCTACAACGTCATCTGCAAGAAGTGCCTGCCCGAGCGCGGCATGTGCTCCCGCTGCGACGACAACGTGGAGATCTCGCCGCGCCACCTGGGACTGGTGCAGCGCCGGGTGGCCGTGCGCAACCTGCAGGCGCACACGCAGTACAGCTTCGAGATCCAGGCGGTGAACGGCGTCTCCAACAAGAGCCCCTACGCGGCGCAGTTCTCCGCCGTCAACATCACCACCAACCAAGCCGGTACGTCCCAAACCGCTGGTTAAAAGTGACATGTCACACCGCCACCAGGTGTGAGTGCGGTTAGCCTTTACAAGCCGTTTTGAAAATCGGCCTCTTCTGACATCACAAGTCTGCGTGTCCACCTAGATGAATGATGGATAGATCAGCAACGTTTGCTACAGTCCCACTCGGTAGGCTGGTACACCGAGCTATCCAGAACACAGCCCGGTTGTGATGTCAGAAGAGGCAAATTTTCAAAATAGCTTGTAATGGCTAATCACACTCAAACCTGGTGGTATAATATTTCATCTATACCATACCCCTGATGGCCTAGCTGCTATTTCCTGGAGAGAGATGCCTTCACACCTAACCGCCTGTAAATGATCAAATAACCCTGTAGTAAGCAAATGCAATGGGGTCTGTGAAAGCTGTGGTTTTGTGTGCGTGTAGGAGTATGTTACATATTCTTTAGATTATTTATTTAAGCAGGGATTGAAAAAGGATGGATGGGCTTGCAGGGGGTCCTGAATGGGCTTTAAGAGAGGCCTTGTGCGCACGCCCCCACACAATGGGCTCTCTCTACCAAGACTGCTGCGAATAGCAATAGCGTGGCAGCTAGCCTTAAGGGTGTTGAACCTGCATGTGTTAGCTGCCCACTGCCTCCAACTCACAACTCCTTCAGCCCACAGCAGTCGCGGTAACTGGGCCAACGTGCGGCAATCTGAATGCATCCCAATGTGATTTCACCCTGCAGAGATAAAAGCTCAACACATTTGACCCGATGCATGAGAGAAAATATGCGTTATGAAATGCAAAAGCGGGCTGGGAAATGCCTGCTGCGAGATGTACCCTTTCGTACAAAACATGGATTAAGCCTGCTCCTAATTTAATGAAAAGTAGAAAAAAACTAAAAAACATGTTTTGTAATTTTGCTCACCAAGGTAGATGTGGGTTGGCGGCAGTGTGTTGAGTAATTTGTTTAGTCTCTGCCTCAAATGTTCTGTCTAGACAGACCCAGCGTCACCCAGCCATCTCGTCCTCTCCCGGTCTCTTTCTCTCCCTCTCTTTCCCTCGCTCTGTCTGTCCCCCTCCCTCTCTCCTTATGCTATTCGTCTCAGTCCTCCTGCCCCTGAAAGAGGCCTCCGGAATGCTTTGTGTTTTTGGCCCAGGGGTCTAGGAGTTCCACACGGCTCTATGTGAGAGCCCCTTTGTTTTACGAGAGATCAGATGCTGGGGTGACAGGGAGCCCTGTCCATCCCTGGTTTTGGGGTCAGCTTAGAGCAGGAGGAGACCTCAAGGGGAGAAGGCGGGGGCAAAGAAGAACATCAACCATTATCAGATTATCTCCTCCTGTAGACCCAGGACCATCCCTGTCTTCACATTCCACTTTTAAGACCAAAAATAAATAGTGGAGCTGGTGATAAGCCCCTGGGGGCCACCTCCATGGTTACTCCAAGGGCCTCTCCCACAGTGGGCCCCTAATCCCCCAGGCTAGGGTGACCTGGGGATCTGACCAGGGGGCATTGTCTTCTGGGGAAGGGGGAGAGAGGAACCGGAGGAGGGCCTGGGTGGCTCGGCCTTTGCAGGGGAGGGTTTGGGGAAGTATGGGGAGAAAGAGAGAGGGAGGTCTGTTCACAAAGACGGCAGCAGAGGGAAAAACAGAAATACAAGGGGAAGGATCAAAGAACCGGACCTAGGGATTAAAAAGCTTTTAAGAAAGGAGGAGATGAGGGAGGCATGGACTGACAGAGGGATGGAGGAAGGGGAGAATGGCAGAGAGAAAGAGAGAGAGGGAGAGAGAGAGGGAGCAGGACTACAGGCTGCATCAAGATGAAATGAAAATCTGCCGAGAACAATGGTAGGGGCTGGAAACCGGAGATGGGTAGAACTTGTTATCTTTGGAAAGAGAGAAATAGCAACAACAACCTTAACAACCTTTAAATTGACTGTTGAGGTTACAAAAGAGAATAACAGGGAGAGAAGGGAGAATGAGTCAGAGGTATAGAACAAACCAGGATTTCGAAATAAGGAAAATCAGACATTAGAAAGCAGACAGTACTTAAAAAGCTAAAAGTCGCTCGCATAACAAAAGCATGAACTGCTTAGGTGGGTGGCTTGACAGTGCGTTCAAGGATTGTACTGCGGTTTGTGTACAAGTTTGTCTGTATTTTAAAATAAAAAGAGGAAGCAGTAGCACAGCATACCTGCCCTTTTTATAGATATGTTTCATATGCATTGCAAGTTTATATCATCATTTTCTGTACACCGGAAAACATGAATTTCGTCATATTTTATAGCATCTCTTTAGTAGCTCACATTTCAAGACAGTAGAAGTACCAGAACAGTCAAAGTTTCTCCGATGTTCTTTTGCGATGTGAGCTGGGCGTATCCCGAGCTAAGTTGTCAGTTGTGTTGACTCCTTTGTCTCTCAACCTTTTCACTCTGCCAAAGGCTTCCGGAAGCCGGAATCTGAGCATTTAAAGGGTGGCCCTGCATACCTAATACAGTACAAAACAAAGCCATTCACCGTCAACCGTTTCGTATTTTGTCTTATTGTACAACTACAAGGATGCAGCGTCAGGAAATGAGAAGACACAAGCTGTTTCGGTGAAGAATTTAACCGGTTCTTCTGCCTTGTCTCTTGTCCCCTCTTACAGCGCCCTCTGCAGTACCCACCGTTCACCTGATGGAGGCCAAAGCCAACAGCATGAGCCTGTCCTGGCTGCCGCCGGAGAAGCCAAATGGAATCATTTTGGATTACGAGATAAAGTACCATGAGAAGGTAAGACATGGTGTGAATGTCCCTGAGCCCGATCCCAATTTACTCTTGCAAATCCCCAAAACAATGCCGGCGACCGTGACTCTGAATGAGGCGACTATACGAAAGGGCATTGCAAACGTGTTTTACTCATCGTTCAACTAGACCCAACTTAGTTTGTCTTCCTCTCAGTCGTTCTTTCCACCCTTTGAATTTCTCTTTTTTTAACTCCAACCATAGTTCAGTCCCCCCCCCCCCCCCCCCCCCCCTCTCTCTCTCTCTCTTCGTCCCCCCAGCTATTCATGTGAAAGTTTTGATGTTTTCCAGAAGCCCAGAGAGCTAAGGCTAGATTAGCCTTGTTGGAGCCACCACAGACAGACAGCGTCTATCCACCGTTTGTTGTTCTGTTCCTCCCTTGTCGGATTAACAGCCGGGCTCCAATCCCCCTTCTCTGCCTCTCTTTCTTCTTTATTTCGCTCCCTCTTGCTCCCTCTCTCCGTCTTTTCTTTCTCTCTTTCCTGTCTCTCCATACTTGTTCCGCTAACCCGCCGCCCGACTCTGAGTGACAAGAACAGTCATCTGTGTCGGCCGAGGGTTGGGCACCACTACAACGATAATAACAAAGTGTGCGAGAGGCCAAGTGTTGTTTTGGTGGCATTGTGTTGATCTGTGTTCTTCTGAAAGGATGCTGGTGAGGCCATCGCCCACACCATGACCGCCCAGAGAAGCTCCGCTCGGATCGAGGGCCTCAACCCCAGGACGTCCTACGTGGTGCAGGTCCGCGCCCGGACCGTTGCGGGGTACGGCCGCTATAGCAGCCCCACTGACTTCGGCACCAACTTGCAACGTAAGCTCCTATGGAAACACCTGACTGTTGGTGGCAAAGTGCTGCCTCAGTGAATAAGCCAGATAGCCTTGTAGGGAACGCAGGAGCTGAGAAGGTCCTTCATGACCATCAGCTACACCTCCCACATTTCTTGAATGGTTACATAATGAGTTGTCGTGGATACAGGAGTACAATTCAGAAGAAAATAAAAGTTGTACTCTTTTTTTTCTTCATTGAAGGCCCATCCTTCTATGGCCTTCGTTATATTCGAATGCCGGGGCATGATCTAAGTTATCTAAGTCCATAATTCTGTAGTAGATGTGGGAGGCATACTGGCTCACCGAGAGACCTACACCGCTGCGAAGGAGAGTCGGAGAGAAACCCATGCCTCGTCGAAAATTGATTCATCCACAGGGCGTCGCGTGGGCAGCGCGTATGGATGTAAGTGACTGTGCTTTTCTCTGCGTAACCTCTGACCCCTTCTCTCCCGACATCCCAGCCGAACCCGAGAAGTCGATCCAGGAGCAGCTCCCGCTCATCGTCGGCCTGGCAACCGCCAGCCTGGTGGTCCTCATCGCCGTCGTCGTCGTCGCCATCGTCTGCCTCAAGTAAGACTGAAACGAGTGGTGGTCTCGAGTTGAAGAAGTCGCGACGGTCCCGCAGGGTAGCGAGTGCAGGGTGGAGCGAAAAAGCTCACAGAGAATCATTCTCGCTGTGAATACATTTGTGCAAATGTGCACATACGTCGAGAGGGGAAATACATTTCGTGACAAAAATGATACAGCTCCGAGGCAGCAAAAATGACTATTTCCCGGGAATGGAAATATCTCCTATACGGGCTGGAAAAGGGCTAGTGATCATTTCCAAAATGTCAACTTTGTTTGCATGTCCTCCAAACCACCCCCCGAGAAGAGTCACAGTGGATTGATGTGCCACCTGTGAGCCCTTCAAATGCCAGATTAGTCCTCAGAATCTGTGAATAATAAACAGCTCGGGACAAAGCACAAGTCCGCTCGCTGGACCCGGCGCAGGGCCGAGCAGCTGGGTAGCCTGATAGGCTGCGTCCTCGTGGCCCCGGCATTCAGAGCCGTCCTTTCGGCCGCCCTTGCAACCAAACAACCCAGATGCGTCCCCGTCCCCCCCGTCCCCCTCCCCCCGCCCCTGTCCTCCCCTTCTTCCCATGCCCAGGGAGCGATTGCCTCAGAAGAAGCCTGCGTGGTCAGCTTATGCCTTTGAAAAAAACTAAAAAGAGAAAGCCTGACACGGCTTCGACGGGGTTTAAACCTCCGTCGTTTATCCTCACACCTCTCGTCCGTCAGACGCGCTCTGCTGTTTCCGCAGTGTTGTAAAGTGTACGTGGAAATGTTTGTGTGTGTTTGTGTTTGTGTACGTGTGTGCGTGTGTGTGTGCATACAAATGGGAAAGGTTGGCAACCGCGGCAGACTGGCACCCCCCTGGGCGCTCTCTTCAAGCTGGTCGGGGGCGGCGGATGACAAGCACGGGCATCGGTCACGCCAGACCGCATAATCTCCCTCTGCACCCCTCTCGCCCCTCGCCGCTGCCTTCTTTCATACCACCATAATCGCCCCCCATCCCCCCGCCCAACCGACTCTCTTCAGTGTGTTGGGGGGGTGTCTCGGCCGTCGCCGCCGCCCCTCCGCTCCTCCGTCACCGAGGGGAGGAGGAAGAATGAATCTCGATCCTACAAAAAAAAAAAAACGCGGTGCCTCGACCATATTCCAGCGCCGAATTAGAATTTGAAATGAGATGCTAATTACTGCTGGGTATTATTGCCCCGGTTACTGGTTAGACAACAATGGAGGAACATTAACATGTAATTCCAGCAGCCCCTCCCCCCACCCCCATCGTACTGTCAACGCCATTGTAGCCTGTGTCTCACACACGCACACATACACACACAGACACACACAGACACACAACACAACGCCAACACAACAGCACAAAGAGATAGTGACTGAGAGAGACATAAATTTAGAACAGTGTTTAGGCTGGAGGGATGAACAATCAGGGAAGAAGGAACAGACGATATGAATGGGGGGGGGAGGGGATAGGTTGTATTGAATGATCACGGTGATAGTTTGAGGATCGTGAGACAGTTGTGCTTGTCATTTGAGTGCGCTTTTGTCTCTGCGTATCCCGTATCATCGGAGCGTCCGGCTCGCGGGACAAAGGAAATGCATCCCTATGATTGTAAACCGCCGTCACAATCCCGGACTATTCAATCCTCCGCCAGGCTTTCGGCGTGCAATAACTGTCTATATCACCGCCTCCCCAAACGCTGTACCACCCGAGTGAAAGAAGAAGCGTCCCACCGGGCGGAATCGGTTAGACTTCTTGGGTGCGGATATTGTCATGGATATTTGTATTCTTCCCTTTGTTCCTCTCTCCGGTGTGGCATCACGCTGCGCGAGCAGGCTCACGTGACTAAGACTGCTGCCTTTTTGCCTCTCTACCCGCAGGAAGCAAAGGAACGGTTCAGAATCGGAGTACACAGAAAAGCTACAGCAGTACAGTAAGTCTCTCTGCGGAGATCCTCCCGTCACATGACACAAAGCCCACCAAAAAGCCACCACGACGGTGTTCGTCTGTGGCGACCAGAGGCGCTGCCAATCCTTCCCAGATGAAGCCGTGCATACGCGTTTGCGTGATCAACGTTGTACCCTACTTATTGCGATGATGGCTAACACTTTTCCGTATTTAACACCGGCGGCATATGGCTCAGGAGGTAGAGCGGGTTGGCTGGTAACCGGAAGGTTGCTAGTTCGACCAACCGGCTCCTAAAGTCATGTAGAGGTATCCCTGAGGCAAACTTTTTGACAAGGCCGTCGGTGCGTGAAAGAGTGCATGAATAGATGAATACAAGGTTGATATTGTAAAGCGCTTTGAGTGGCCACTGGTTAGAAAAGCGCCTACAAATGCAGTCCATTTACCGTTTACTTACTCCACACATCGAACCCCGTCAGCGTCGTATTCACTTCCCTGTTCTCGTTACTGAATCCCCAATAGTCACGCCGGGAATGAAGGTCTACATAGACCCCTTCACCTACGAGGACCCCAACGAGGCCGTGCGGGAGTTTGCCAAGGAGATCGACGTTTCCTGCGTGAAGATCGAGGAGGTCATCGGCGCAGGTAACCCACCCAAGCTCCTGAGCAACAGGGGGAAGACTGCTAGTCACCTCCAGGCCATACCATTAGAGGACTTCACACCAATCGGTACTTTCACTCAATTCATTGCCAGCCCTCCTCCCCTCCTTCCTTCACCTCCTCTTCCCCTTTCTCCCCCCACTGTATCGGCTCTCTAGGGGCTTCCTCTCCCTAAGTATAGTGTGTTGTCACAAAACCGCTAGCGTGTATTGCCGTCCTCGTCGATGTTAGCCTGATTCACAGTTGTAGAATTCCCGCCTGTTGTTTTATCCCCCCCCCCCTTGAAGCCCTTAGATTAGCAGTTGTAATTGTCCAGTGGTGATGTCTTTTGTGTTGGGAACAAATCAAGTCCAATCCTGGAACAGGAGATTTGCCATTTGTTATTTGTTAAGATTTTGTTAAAAGGATAACATTTTTAAGTATTACGATGGGATTAAGCTGAGAATATTTTCTCAATTTATCATTTTTGCAAGGTCCAGGATTGGCCATCTTTTATTCCAAACATTTATTTGTGCCCTACTTGCTAAGACGTCAATGTTATGCATATGATTTGACTTTTGACTTGGCACATATTTGAATATATATTCCACCAAATATGTGGTCACCTTCACTCTTATGTAGACCCTTGTTGATCTAGCATATATATGTCATATTTCTGTCTACCTGATGGTAATATAATAATATGGTAATGCATTTTGCTAAAAAGCTGCAGGACTGAGCCAACCCAGATTGAGCTATTTTTCGTATCAGTGCCCAAATTGGAAGATGTTGTGATGATGGAGATGGAGTCGCTACTACTGCTACTGCTACTACTACTACTACTACTACCGCTACCGCTACTGCTATTACCACCACTACTGCTGTGACAGCCCTTCTACTGCTGAGGCTACGACTTGAAACCAGGCGCTTCCCAAGCCTTCGCCTTTTGAGTGACAAACCCCCTCAAACCCTGTCCTCCCTGTCCTCTACCCACCCCCCCGCCCTCGCCCCCCTCCCCCACCCATCTCTCAATCCTTCCTCCTCATTGTTATCATCATCATCATCATCATCATCATCATCATTATCGACATATCTTCTTCGCCCTTCCCCTTGTCGTCGTCTCATCGGCTCTGACTCACGCTCACGCCACTCGCTCTCTCGGTGGTAAATTACCAACACATAGAGACTACTACCCCCAGGAGGACCAAGTTCCTTACTCCGCCCAGTACCTCCTCCTGTGCCCGATACAATGGACCCTACGAAGTCTAGGGCAGCCCCCCCCCCCCCTTTCCCCCTCTCCCCCCCTCCCTCTCTTCTCCATCCTCCCCCCCACCCCCCCTCCCCATCGCCTCATAACGATCCTCTCCTCACAGAATCCCAGCTCTCATACCAAACTCACGCTCCCAACAGCTTTGGCCGGCGCCACTCACTCATTAACCGCGTCCTCTCTGTGTTACTTTCAACCTTGCCTTTTTCCGGTTTTGTGTGTGTGTCGACCCGGCCCCCTGCGTCTCCTACTCCAACATCACGCCAGTCTGTCGCCAGCCTCCCCTGTCAAAATGTCTGTGTGTGTGTGTCTCATGATGCCTCCTCCACCTCACTCATACACACCCCATAGGCAGTACCGCAGACACCACCCTAGACAAACACCACCTCCCCCCCCCCACCTTGACAGTCTCACTGTCCTGCTCCCCTCCCCCCTGCTACCAATCCCTGAATCCTTGTTGCTAACCAGTTAACTGTACCCTCTCCCCTTTCTCCCTCCTCATCCCTCCCCTTCCTCCCCCTCCCCTCCTCCTCCCCCACCCGCACTCTACTCCACTCTTCCATCAATTCCTCTCTGCCCTCCTCTCTATCTCTCTCCATCTCCCCCTGCTCTCTCTCTCTCCCTCTCTCTCTCCCTCTCTCTCTCTCTCTCTCTCTCTGGCTGTTCCACGCACCGCTCTCTCTCTCGATAGGAGAGTTTGGTGAAGTGTGCCGAGGAAGGCTCAAGCTGCCCGGCCGGCGCGAGATCATCGTGGCCATCAAGACGCTGAAGGTGGGCTACACGGACCGCCAGAGGCGGGACTTCCTGTCCGAGGCCTCCATCATGGGCCAGTTCGACCACCCCAACATCATCCGCCTGGAGGGCGTGGTCACCAAGAGCCGACCGGTCATGATCGTCACCGAGTTCATGGAGAACGGCGCCCTAGACTCCTTCCTCAGGGTAAGTACACACACGCACACACACACACACACACACACACACACACACACACACACACACACACACACACACACACACACACACACACACACACACACACACACACACACACAACACACACACACACACACACACACACACACACATGTCCCATCCCAAAAATTTATTCCCCATCCAACGTCAGGTGTTAATCTTGCATCAGGCCGATCGCGTTGCTCAATCCTGCCAACGAAGAGCGGGCGGCATTATCGCCCCTGATCAGGCTATTAGTTATCTCAGGTTGTCTCTGCAGACAGGAAATGGCTCTGCCCCAGAGGCGGCGATGAGGGATACCTTGACGAAAGGCCCGGTGCTGTCGCAACCGCTGACATTTACAAAGAGCTTGGTCTCTGACGTATCAGTGTCTGGAGCACATCAAACAAAGTCTGGCCGGCCTTATGAGGGAGTCTTAGTAAAATGGCAACAAGGGAGAGAGGAAGAGAGAGGGCTAGATCGATGGCTGGGAGGGAGGACTGGAGACTGAATCCATGGAAAAGTTTTGTTTAAGGTTGAAACTGGCACAAAAGTGGCAAAGATTTCAAGAACGAGAGATGCACAGTAATAGCTTTTGAGACCAGAGAACAAACAAAAACAGCAAATGAGTGGCTTCCCTTTGAACCCGCTGCCTTGATCTAAACGGTGTGTCCTCCGTCTCTCTCCCGACCCCCAGCTGAACGACGGGCAGTTCACGGTGATCCAGCTGGTGGGCATGCTGCGCGGCATCGCGGCCGGCATGAAGTATCTGTCCGACATGAACTACGTCCACCGCGACCTGGCCGCACGCAACATCCTGGTCAACAGCAACCTGGTGTGCAAGGTGTCCGACTTCGGCCTCTCTCGTTTCCTGGAGGACGACCCCACAGACCCCACCTACACAAGCTCACTGGTGGGTGGACGGCTAGAACAAAGTGTCCAGTTTGTTGTTTGGATGTGATGTATATATGAATGTTTTCCCTGTAACCCTAGCCTTGAAGCTAACCCTACCCAATAGCCTTACTCAGCAAGATGTTGAGATCTCATTTTGTGCATTCAATGTTTTAACCCTTTCACTAAACCGAACCCTTAACTTATCCCTGTAGCATAATTCTAACCCAAGAAGTTGTTGAGATTTAATTTTGTGTTTTCATTGTTTTAGCCCTATCCCTAACCCTCCCCTTAACCAAACCCTTTACATTTCCCTAAAACATAACCCTTACTCAACAAGTTGTTGAGATGCTTGGCTCTGTCTGTCAAAGATAACAAAACCCCTGCCAAACAGTTAGCCTTCCTTCCTTGTCGTGCCGTTTTTGTCTGCATCTCAATCCGTGGTGTGTTGTCATGTTGTGTACCGTGTGTCGCTTGCTTTGTGTGTGCGTCGACACGTCCTCGGAGTGCCCTCTGTTCTTACCCGCTCTCTCCCTCTTGTATGTGTGCGACTGTTTGTGTCTTTGCGTGTTCCATCCCTTCCCCCCCCCCCCCTCCTCACCCGCGCCCAGTATTTCACGCTCACCTACTCATTCGCATATCCACAGGGGGGCAAGATCCCCATCCGCTGGACCGCACCCGAGGCCATCGCCTACAGGAAGTTCACCTCGGCCAGCGACGTGTGGAGCTACGGCATCGTCATGTGGGAGGTCATGTCGTACGGCGAGCGACCCTACTGGGACATGAGCAACCAAGACGTGAGTTGGCGCGTGGGAACGTGCTCGCCTGGCTGCCATCTTGGGTCTATCTTCGTTCCATCTTGGTTCTAAAGGCTTGCTGGGTGGGGGTGTGGGGGGCTCTGTTCCTTTAGTTACATAGCCGCTATCTTGGTTACCTAACACGTTCTAAAGACTTGGTTCTTAACACTTTCATGTTAAGAACCAAGTCGGTCGCTATGAAACTAAGGGCCATGGGGGCGCATTTTATAGCAAAACTCGCCCCCACTTGACAAAATGTTTGCAGACAAAAAAAAAGGGCAGCTTCAGTCGTTCACTGGGCTTTCAAATGAGTAAAACGGTTCTTACATAAGCCCTTTGACCACAACAAGGCTCTGGTGCATTGGTGTGGTTAACTTCAAACCCGGCCCCAGCAACAACAACCATGACCATCAGAGCCCACCACTGCAGACAACCACACACTCACACGCACCAGGACACACACAAACAGACACACAGAAATACACACACACACACAAACACACACACACACACACACAGACTCATGCTAGCATGCCCCCTGGCCCCAGCCCGGTTTCATGTTCCCACCAGCAAGTGTTCTTGGGGTTTGTTTGAGTAAACTGTTCAAAGAGAGGGTACGGTTTCACCTGTATCTTCCTGTGGTTTTCAAACCGTGGGTCGCGAGCCATAAGTGGTCCGGGGCAGGGGCTTAGCTTGTCACAGCCATGGCCACAATAAACGTCTTTATTACATTTATTTAAGAAAGGATGACGTATGCCTTTTGTATTATTTGATCATTATGGCTGAAAGCTGCAACAGGGACGTACTGTATTGACGAACAATAAACATCGAGAAACAACACATATTTGTGACATAGGAGAAGGGTGTTCTCCTTACGGGACAGCACAAAGGATTTGGTAGGTGTGTCTTTGGAAAAAGCCCCCTCCCCAGGTGGGTGGGCGTGTGCCCGACTTTAGGGAACCCCTGCTATCGATTAAGGATCATAACCCTGGCTCCTGCATGATCCACTGCAAGACTCCACCTAGACTCCGCATAGCCTCCCCCATTACCCTCTCACCACCCCTCTTACGCACTTATTGTACGTTGTAGGTCCTTACACTTTATGTATGCACTTATTGTATGTTGTACATCCTTGCACTTAAAAAAAGTACTAAGCATCATGTAGCATCTCATCCTAGCTAGCTTTGTTGTATACGGGGAATGGGTTAACCTAGCGATTGTTAGTGCTTGACCGTTGGTTCTATGAACACCCTTACTGTACCGACAGCCATGTATTGTTGTTTCTCTTTCTTCTGACAAATGTACTTACTGTCAGTGACTTTGCATCAAAGCGTCTGCCGAAGGCCCTCAATGTAAATGTATACGTAAACGCACCGTGTTAACCCTCTGGATGTCCTCCCCCCCCCTCGCCGCTTCCCTCTCCCCAGGTGATCAACGCGGTGGAGCAGGACTACCGGCTGCCCCCGCCCATGGACTGTCCCACCGCGCTCCACCAGCTCATGCTGGACTGCTGGGTGAAGGAGAGGAACCTGCGGCCCAAGTTCACCCAGATCGTGGCCACGCTGGACAAGCTGATCCGCAACGCCGCCAGCCTGAAGGTGGTCACCAACAGCACGCAGTCCTCGGGGTAGGTTGGACAGGGTTCCGTTTTATCGTATCGCTTATTCTTATTAAACCGTCTTTACGGTCGCCGCCCGCTGCCATCCCGCGGAATTAACCGCCCCCCCCCCCCCCCCCCGCCCCCCCCCGTAAGTTGTAAATGTCTTTACTTGTGAAAGTGAGTCCTTTATAAGAGAGGATACAGTGGCGATACCGTTGTGGATCATAAATAGTTGGTTACAAAAAAAAAAGTTTGGGAGTAGTAAGGGTAATAAAAAGTCTTCGTTTTGGCAGTTATTTGCTCACTATGTGTTTTTATGGAGGTGGACTTCATTGAACTGATTTTTAAAACCGTATTCCATAAACCACCTTGAAGGCATTGTAGGTGGTATTTAAAGTCCTCATAAACTGAACATTGTGTGACCAGCGTTGATTCACGGTAGATGAAAGGTGCGTGTGAATGGGACATATTCTTGGTCGTTGAATGAATCAGCGTTTTTTTGGCTAGAAGTCTTCTAAAGATCATTCGTATTGGCCCCCAAAGCACAGACGCCGATAAAGCTTTCAACTGGACAAATAAAAGTGTCTTATCCAATCGGATACAGGGAACATGAGACCCGGTGACTCATATTAAACCAATTTGTAACCTTATCTGTTCCGTGTAGACTTATTCCCATGCAAGTTTTTGTTGGGTTTGTCCGAGCATTGATTACGCCGAGAGGCCTGATCTGACTTCCCCATTGTTAGATAAACCCCGCGCAGTTAAGACTCCATTCTGGCGGGCACAGTACAAAGACAAAGCTGCACTCCGTGTGTTTTGCACTGCTGCCAAACGAATTAGGATTTGGAGGACGGAAAGAGGCAGAGTTTTGGGAAGGAGGCTGGGAGAGAGAGAGAGAAAGAGACCGGGGGGGTGGGGGAGGGGGGTTGTGGGACCCCGGTGGTGGGTGGGTGGGTGGGTGGGGTGGGGTGGGGTTGACCTACCTATCAGTCCCTGCATCGGGGTCGCTGTGTCCTGAGGGAAGGGCCCTGGAGGGAAGCGGAGCCCCGGTTGGCCCCGTGGAAGCGCCTTTCTTAGAAGATTAGGCTCCCAGTTAATTAGCTCCATTAGGGCACTGCAGCCAAAAAAAAAAAAGACAAAATAAAGTGGAGACGGAGGCAGCCTTTTAATTAGCCACTAACGAGATTTAAAGCGGGCCAGCAGATATGCGGCCTCCCGCTGGTGTCGAGTGTGACGGAGGACGGGGAGGGAGGGAGGGCCGCTGTCCCGGTCGCGGTTTGGAGGATGAGCGATGAAGGTTAGCTGCAGCTGTCGGTTTGTCGGGCTGTGCTCATTAGTTGTACATGCCCAGATAACAACATGGCAGAGCATTCCTCGTAGTGGGGACACCACTAACGTAGTGGGCGGACCCGGTGACAAGGCTTTGAGCTGCACGGAGACAATGTTATTCTACACGACGGTGCAGTTCCTTTTACTCTGGCCCCGGAATGCAAACACCCTACTTCCCCCTCATTTCTTTTGAATCAGCCGAGGCTAGCGCGGGGGCCGCGTGTTTGATCGGCCTCACCAAAGCTGTGTGGTGGCCTCACCAAAGCTCGCTGGGCTATCTTCACAGGAAGGTCCTTCCCCCCCCCCCCCCGTACCTTTCTTTACTGTAGTTCCCATGTCTCCAGCGGAGCCCATGGACGGTTCTAAAGCTAACATCAGACAGGGCTGGGTAACAATGGCCCACTAAGAGGAGCCGGTTCCTGGGGTTAATGACGTCCTGAGGCCTTGCACACCGAAGCAAGGGTCTTATTAAAAATCGCTCCGTCTACACCGCTCAATGGAAGCTCTGTATGCCTCTTATTAGCTCCCCTTGCTCCCTGCCTGGCTCCCCTTTTTTGCCCACCCCCCACATACCCCCCCACCTCTTTTAATTGTTAATGAATGTAACATCGACAAAAAAAAGGCATCAGGGATCACCGGAGCAGAGAAGGCGCAGGGAGACAGGGGCTCTCTTTCACGTTCCCCCATCGCTCCTGTACTCCTGTACTCTCTCGTCCCTCCCTCCCCCGCCCCCGGCTGACTTGGTCGACCGCTTCTGCTCCTCTCTCCCGACCGTGGTGGCTCGTTGGTTCTTTTTTTGTGTTTTATATTAAACCTCCCACGGTGGCCTCGGTATCTGTGGAACTGATCAGCGAGACCCAAAGAAAGACAAGGCGGTTAGGGTGTGTGTCGGGGAGACAGACGCGGGCCCGCGCGGCGTGTTGACAGGTGTGTGACGTCATGTGACGGTGGCCATTGCCTGTACACGTGACTGAGTCATCAGGCAGGCGTGCACACACACAGAAACAAACACACACACACACACACACACACACACACACACACACACACACACACACACACACAGACACACACACACACACCCACACACACACACACACACACACACACACTTATGCACATTCACGCACAGACACACGCACACATACACACACACACACACACACAGACACACGCACGCACACACACACACACACATATATGCACACACACACACACACATACACATGCTTAAACACACACACACACACAGACAGAAACATACAGAAACAAACACAAACACACACAAACACACACACACACACACACACACAAACACAACAGTAGATTCTCACGGTTTTAAATGCTATTGTGTGTATCGACATTCCGCTGATATCTCTCCCTCTGGTATCTCCGGAGTCGTCTTCAGAAGCCATGCGTCATCCGGTGTTGTGTTACACGCATTCCTTTTGTCTTTCTCTTCTGGGACGTTTAAAAAACGACAAACAAAACAAGTTTTTTTTTCACACTGTGTGTGTGTGTGCTTTTTTTTTCTTTGGTTTTTCCGTGCACGGGTGTGCGCGCACACACACACACACACACACACACTCATTGATGAGCGGCGAGGAATTGTCATTCGCCGGAGCCTTTAACTGGCGCTCACCTCGGGCCTTCAGCCAGCCTCCCCATGGTGATAGCTGGTGACCCCGCCCCATTTTCACCCTCCCCTTCTGCCCCCCCATAACCCCCCTAGGGCTCCTCTCTATCCCTCTGTCTGGGCTCGGGCTGTGGGGACCCCGTATACTCCCGGGGGGGGGGGGGGGGAGAGGTGAGAGAGAAGGGGGAGGTGAACTATAGTGGAGAGAGGTGTCTCTGGGTGAGGGTGAGCCTGTCAGTGTAACAGAATGACGACCTTAACCCTCTCTAAAACTCTCTCTTTTTTTCTTTCTCTCCCCCTCTCCCCCCCCCCTATTATGGTATCTCCCCCCCTCCCTCCCCTCCCCCGTCCCCCAATGTAGAGTGTCCCAGCCCCTGCTTGACCGCTGTGTGCCGGACTATACCACTTTTACCACTGTGGGAGACTGGCTGGACGCCATCAAGATGAGTCGTTACCGTGACAACTTTGTCAACGCCGGATTCGCTTCCTTTGACCTGGTGGCCCAGATGACAGCGGAGTGAGTGGAAAAGGATACAGATTTAGTCCTTGTTACGATTAAATGGAGAGGACTTCATGTGGTTACCATGGTAACATGGTTTGGATGAGCGAGTTAGGCTGAGGCAGGATTTCCTTATGGAAACACACAGGGAGCTCATAAGACAAAGAGTTTTATTATCAAATGGTCATAATGCACATGATGTTCATGTGACAAGAGGTTTACACAAGAAGAACACAAGTAGTATAGATATAGTATAGTATAGGAATAATAATAATAAATTGTATTTAAATATCACTTTGGGTACTTGAGGACACTTTACATGATCTATAAAGACAAAATACAAGAGTAAAGGCAGAATAAGATTTAAATTAAAGGTTAAATACATCAGGGTAACATTCTGGAACTAAATGCTTGTTCTATTTGCACCCCGGGTTATACCATTTAAAATGCTAATGTCCCATTTAATTATTGAATACAATGACGTCCTTGTCCTTTTTTTGTTTATTTAATAATATTAATGTAATTAACTTTAGTATTTAATTATATGGGTTGAATGCATTCAAGAGTTAACATTCAGGACCGGCAATGAGAGAAAGGAATTCTTCCCGTCCTAATTTTTAATTTGCTTTTGCACATTTTATGAAAACATATCATGGCTAGATGATTATTGTTAGAAATAATCTTGTAAACTGAGAGAGAGAGAGAGAGAGAGAGAGAGAGAGAGAGAGAGAGAGAGAGAGACGATCTATCCCTGAGTATACAGTTGTGACCGCTACCGTGGCGATAACCTACCGTTGACCTTGGCCACCAGCAAAAACCGGCGCTGTGTGTTTTCAAACAGGAAGTAATGTAATCGGAGTGGTGGAAATGGAAGGGGGCTACTAGCGATGATCAAATAAACGAATTAGGATAATAATGATAAATATATCATCCTAATTAGCCGCATAATAGCCAATGGAGGTGGAGGTAATTTGTTTCAATTTGGCCCGGCTGACAGGTGTGCTGTACTGTGGCTCTGTGTTGCCCTTAATGGCCAGTAATTCCTCTAATGGTTCCCATTTATTATCATTTCATCGTCCGTCGCCGGGCGGACAGGGATGGCCAAAAGGAAGACGAAAAACACAATTTATGTGTGTGTGAAATTGCTGTGACGCAGCCCTAGCGTTGGCATGCAAGGGCGTACGTGATGGCTCAGAATGAATGGGCAGATGTGCAGAAATCAGCACCCGCGCTCGCATGCTGCATGTTATCGTTATTGGTGTTATCATCGTTTGGCTATTCACACACACACACACAGACCAACCAGACACAGACACACACACAGACACACGCACAGAAACACAACCATATGCTAGAATATACAAAGCAAATAGATCGGTCCGCTAAGTTGCGGAGACAGGCTTAGGGACACACTGTCCGCAAATACAATGAAATGATATGAGTTATTATGTGTGTGTGTGAGTGTGTGTGTGTGTGTGTGTGTCTGCGTGTGTGTGTGAGAGAGTGTGCGTCTGGAGGACGCAGACAGTGGCGTGGTTGACCCAGAGCGAGAGAAAGCGAGAGAGAAAGAGAGAGAGAGCGCGCTAATGGCTCCTCCAGACGATATCTCTCTCCTGGGTTCTGGACATGGGAAAGACAAACAGGCGAGCGGAAACAAAAAGAGAAGGGGGGGGGGCCGGGGGCGGGGGCTCGTGATTCCGTCCCACCGCGTTAAACCAACAGCCCGGCTCCGGCAGATTAGATTACGGCCCACGGCCTAACGACAGCCCCAGCAGGTGCTGCACTCTCCCAGGCCTGTAAAGAGTTTAATAATGTCAGCTGTATGTCAACATTTTCGTATTTCGCCCGTTCATCCACCCCGCCGCCCCGGCTCAGCGCTAAGGCTCCTCTCGCGGTGTCTTGGACGGCAGCTGGCGCTCGGGACCGTAAAAGTCGAGGTCGAGCAGATTTACGCAACCTCCGCTAAGATATTTACAGTTTGGTGCAAAGTGCTAAACGCTGTTATCCTGATTTGCCTCTGGTTGAAGGCAGAGGAGGTTTCTGACCGAGTGGGCTGTGAAATTGGTTTGGTCGGATCGTTCCGTGATTCACACACTCGCTCGCTCGAGTGTTTTGAAGTCTGTAAAGCGCACCGGCTGGGAAGGTAAAAACTAAGCACAGGTACGGCGTAAAAAAAGATTGCTTTTAATCATTAACTATCCACATGTACACTCTCGCACCACAATCTGATGGGGACCAACTGCCATGCCACCGAGCCATTTGTCAAATTACGGCAACGCCCCGGGTTGAATGAGGTTAGCGCTTGTGTCGACACGGCATCTGGCTGCCATTTTATTTTATGGACCCGGTCCGTTGTCCCTCTCTCAGGGCTGTTTGTGTTTGATTAGGAAAAGAAAGGGAGATTTATTCCACTGCTACTGTCTGCCCCCTGCAATGTGTACATACTTGAGCTTTAATGACTCAACCACCTGTTTCTTCTCCTCTGTTCCGTAGGGACCTCCTGCGGATAGGAGTGACGCTGGCCGGCCATCAGAAAAAGATCCTGGGCAGCATTCAGGACATGAGACTACAGATGAACCAAACACTTCCTGTCCAGGTCTGAGAGATGGGACACCGAGAGCCGTCGCAAAGCAGCCACACACAGAGGAAAACGGGGAGGAACTGTGCCAGAGAGAGAGAGAGAGAGAGAGAGAGAGAGAGAGAGAGAGAGAGAAAGAGAGAGCGCCAATGGGAACCACTAGCTGCCTGACCCATCTCTGCCAATCAGAAGCAATGAAACTGGCTTGCAGTGCCTCAGACTAGTTTTATTTTTTCCTTTTATTTTTCGTCGTTACCACTACCCTTTACCCTCCTCCTCCTCCTCCTCCTCCTCCTCCTCCTCCTCCTCCTCCGAAGCGTCCCCGGTTGAAATTCTGTTGGATTTTTTGTTTCCTCATCCGACGAGACATTGAAACCAGATTTCTTTTTTGTATATTTTTTTCGAGGAAGGAGGCCGAGTTAGCCCTCTTATATCCCATGTGTGCCTCACCGTCTCGAGGTGTGGGTTGACATTTGCATGCGTGCGTGTGTTTCTGTGAGGTTCGGACCGGACCTTATAGCACCCTTAATCTGGTACCTGGATTCGCCTGACTCTCGCGTGACAGACTCCCCTTTGCTCTCTGACTCGCCCGAGGTCGGTCACGGCCGCGGTCGGGAGAAACACTGATGTTCCCTCAAAGGATTCTGGGTAGCAATTTAAAAAGCTTACCCCGGGGTTCGAGAAAAAAAAAAGTAAAACAAAAAAAAAAAGAAGAGTTGGACGCTGAAATAGTGGAGGAAGTCCTTCTACATGCTAGCAGTCGTTGCAGTTGTTCATGTTTTGCGTGTGTGCCCCACCTACCGTCTAGCCCCCATGCCCCCATGCCCCCAACACCTCGCCGCCACCCCCACCTTCATATTGAAGGTGTGTTAACTGAAAGGGCACCTGTCTGTGGAAGGTCAAGGAGCTGGAGAGGAACACTAGAGTGCTGTGATGCCAAAATGTCGGATGGGATGTGGTGGGGGGACGGTTGGTTCCGGAAGGCGGAGAGAAGCCACGTCTGGGACCCTATGTGTGTGTGAGGTCAAACCCTACCTACCTGGGAGTAACCTAGGATAGTTCAATAGCTCCCCACCGCAAGATCATCTAACGTCGTGTTTTTAACCCATGGAAGTTGCTGTTGTTTGTTTTTTGTTAATACAACCCTACACACACCCTTCATTTTGATTTTGTGTACACCCATTTGTTTGTTTTTAGTACACTTATTTTGGGGGGGAGGGGTGGAGGTGTTTTCAAAATGGCAGAGTACGAAGAGGTACAAGATGGACACTTGACGGGATTGAAAAAAGGCAAAAAAGGACTTTAACTTTGAGACAACTTAGCCTTTCGTGTGTGTTTTGTTTATGCGTGTGTGAACGAGTGAGTGTGTGTGTTGTGTGGTTCAGTGTCCACACAGGAATGCGAACGAGTTGCACACAAGTATACTGTACAATACAGCTTCCGCTTTCTGCCACCATGGAGAAACAACGCATGAACCATCATCATCACAAGGAACAATTCTATTTGCAAACCATTCACTATATTCTGTGTACAACTCTTTAACTCATCATTTTTATGATTATTATTATTATTATTGAATACAGACAAAATAAGTTTGGATATACATATATATATATATATATATATATATATATATATATATATATATATATATATATATATATATATATATCATACATATATATATATGGTTCAGAAACAGAGCAAAACCATGGAAGACACCCTACTCTCGTTTTTTTTTTCTTATTTTTACTATCACCAAGGTTTAGAAATAATTGTTTGACTTGTACCTCCACCCGCCCCAACACACAAACAAACACACAGACACACACTAACATACGCACACATCTTCCAGCCCCCCGCAGCCCCCTCTATGTACTATAGAGGCAGCACTATGTATTTATTTGTATTCCCCCCCCATCAAAGGAGACTCCACACCCCCGTTGGGGAACGTGGATTATAGAACAATCAAACGGAAGACACACCCCAGATTCAGCAAATTGATGATTATTAAAGAGAAAACGAAGAAAAAAAACTTTAAATTGCATATAAATTGGATATTGTATTTTTGTTGTTGTTCTAAACAGCCTGTACATGTTTTGTAACGAAAATAAGATAAAGAAACATGGAAAGAACAAAAAATGTCTTTTGAGAAGAAACCTGGAAGTGTTGTTTGAAATGTCTTCTTCCGTGCGGACCGGCCAACCGCTTAAAGGTTTGTGAAAGCATGAATGAAAGGAAAAAAGAGAGAAAGAAACATTTGATTCTGAGTGAAGCTCATAAACCCACTCCCTTATTAACGACCTTGGCATTGGAGTGTGTGTGTGTGTGTGTGTGTGTGTGTGTGTGTGTGTGTGTGTGTGTGTGTGTGTGTGTGTGTGTGTGCGTACGTGTGTGTGTCTGTGTGCGTATGCGTGTTTGCGTGTGTGTGGATTTGGTACGAGGTGGGTTCTGAACAATCAATACACACGCCACGACATCACCCACTCGCTCCACCTAAAAAGAAGCATCACACAACAGCACCACATAACAGCCTCTTCAGACGTACGCTAGACCCACAATATCCATCCATCCTTCCAGCCATCCATCCTCGTTATTCAAAACACACCCAGGACATAATCCTCCTTATGCTCCCCTACAGGGGCCTGACATTGGCCCCTTCTGCACCACGAACAGGGCCCCCACTCCCAGGGTTGTAAAACAGCCAACACAATTGTATAAATATATATATATATATATGTAACATGAAATGGAGGCTCGTTGGTCCTTGTCTGTCGGTTCGATTAGCGGGCCGCGGTCGCTCCGCGGATGCCAGGACGCGTCGCTCAGAGCAACGAAAAACGAGGAAGAAAGGAGGCAGACGTGCCATCAGAGCCGACCTATCATTATCTCTCCTCATTTCCCGTTCGGCCCGCAATCATCCTGTCTCCAACGGGGCAGGCTGCCTGATTACTGCAGCGATGCAGGATCAACAGCCCTGCCGTGCAACCACACGCATACACACACACACACAAACGCACACGGACACACACAATCCGTTCCTGAGAGCAGCCGAATGATCACCTGTAACGCTAGACCCAAGGTGCAGAGACGTGTTCTCTGCCTGACTCCCTGGACGATCCTCGAGCCCGCAGGTCAAAGAAATGTGTATATTCCTAGGTGTGCGCGTGTGTTTTTGTGTGTGCGTCGTTTGCAGCTTGTGTTCATTTGAGAAAGCAGCCTTCGCCGTATCACTTCTTCCTTTAAAGTCCCCCCCCAGATTCCATTATGGATATTGTTCAGTGAAACATGTGTTCCTAATCCGATTGCCTGTTCTTCAAATGCTGCTGCATATATTTTCAGTGCACCTATCCACCCCCACACACGTACACGCACACACACACCCACCCCCCCATACCATGCATTGGGCTTCACTAATGCAAACCAGTTGCAGGAGAACACAAAAAGTAGAAACGTGTTGAGTGAAGAGAGAACCCCCTCAAGGTCAATCACTGTGCATCACCTCCTAAACACATTCACCACCTCCACCTCTTACAGCGTTCTGTTGGTGTTTGGCGCCTCCACGATGAGAAAGTGCTTCCTCTTCAAGATGAGAGTTTTGCTCAACGTTATTCTGCATTGCAAACTTCTGTCTCTCTCTCCGACAAGACAAAGAAATACACAGAAAAATGATAAAGTTTGAATTTTCAGGGGGCAGGCTAAGAAGATTGAGACGAATGCAATCACCATCCATTCTCCCTCGCGAAAAAAGTCGCGGGAGGAAAATATTCCTCCCTATTAGCGCTCTCAACTCACTCACTCACTCAATCAACCCCATCCCCGCTGCCATTACCGGCCCACATGTGGTACCGAATAAGACCGTTGATAAATGACAACAAAAAAAAGAGAAGAAAAAAAAAGGCAGCGGAGAGGGAAGGAGAAGCAGGCAGGCGGTGGCGAGGGTTTTGGAGGCTAAACACAATCAGATGGTAGACATGCCCACTCATGGGAGATGGCGGCGCGCTCGAAGCTAGCGTGAACTATTGATGGGTTGCACATGGCGTGCGGGGCTCGGAGCTGCTAGCGCTCGCGGACGGCCGTTGAGTGATGGGAGCTAAGTAGCTACAGTTGTGCATCTAAAAAGGAATGATTAACGTGCCAGCATATCGAGCGAGAACGAGGGAAGGAAAAGGACGTTTTCGAGAGGGATTTTCATTTAGGCCGTTTCAAGTTGATTTTGCCTCTCCCGTTTTTTGAGTAGAATGGACGCAACGCATATATTTAGTTTACCGTTTCCCATATTTGTTCCCCCTACAGGTGCTTTTTGTTATCATTAAAACACACACACAGAACTATGGAAACGTGTGCATGCTAGTATGCGAGAGTGAGCGGACACAACACAGATTTCCGTCGATGTACAATTAGCGTTATCAACCGCGAAGGCAATGCTTTGCTCGCTGTGCAACTGGCCGCTGTGGTACTCGCTGTGCCAACAAAGCCCACTTTCTCTGTGCTAGCAGAGGTTTCAAAATATGCCTACATCCACTCCACCTATATTATAACCTCCCCACCTCCGCCTCTGTCCCCACCCATCTGGCTGGTTCCCACTCTTGCCCCCGTCACATCCTTCAATCCTATTATTTTCAGCATCTGCTCTTTAGGTGTAGATATTCCTTAGGCCCTCGTCTATAAGATCACTACGCGCCAGGTGCTCTTCTCCTGAAAAAGCAGAGTCAGGGAAAGGTATGTGGCCGCTCAGAAGGTGAGGGTTCAGACAAGGATGATAGATGCAACTGTTATTGTTTTGTTTCTTTCTTGAAAAGCATTGAGATGTATTTAATGGTGCGGATATTACCCAACAAATTACAAAAATGATGCATTCTTGTAGAAATATTTTTAAAAGACCCTTTTTGCAATTAAATTATTTAAGAAATGTAACCCAACGTGTTTGTGTCTTGTGTTTTCTTGGGTGGCATTTATAAATTATTCATAAAAAGAATCGGCTTAGCTGTTGTTCAGGAATGCAATGCAATAGCTATGACAGTGGTCACTCACCAGCATACCGTACAAATCTCGCCTAATTGCCCAGGCGAAAAAACAACAACTAAATGTTTATTCACAATGTCATCATTCCGGGCCATCTTGCAATCTCATAATTGCTATCAGAATTGTGGGCAGTTTTCCGAGCAACTTGTATCGGTTGATTTAGTGGGCCACAGTCGTGACTCCAGATTAGTATCTGCTTCAAATAAACAAGCCATTCACCCTGGCTGGGCTCTGGCTATGCTAATTACGCTAATATAGCAGTTATAGCTCGGCAGCAATTTGACGATACGCTGCCCCAAACACTACCTTACCCAGTCTACAGCTTGGTAACTGTGTGTTCCAGGTTTACACTGCTTAAACCGTTTTATTCCATTGTTTCAGAAGGGCCCCAGCACTGCCACAAAAGCTGAAAGAAAATAATATGTTTGAGGGTGGTGTGAAATGCTATCCATCATCTCTGTAGCTGCAGGCGACTGATCGAGAGACTATTGATCCCTGGGAAGACTGACTGAGAGTTCATCTATTTCTAACGCTGTCTCGGCTGTTAAGTTCTGCTCCATTATTAACACCATCATCGTCATCATCATCATCATCATCATCCTCATCGTCACCCCCATAGCGCGCCGTGGACCCCTGTTTCCGAGTAGCAGTAAGAAGGAAAGAAAGATCCAAAACCCTAATGGAAGAGAATTTGTGATAATTCCGCTTCAGATGGTATCTTGCAACAGACTCATGTGGCTGCCAGCCGTCTCATTGTTGAAAAGCGACGCGCCAAATCAAATAAAAAAGGATTCAAATCCGCAGGAGAGGCGAGTCCACCGCCTCGTCTACAACCTACTAATTAATAAAGCACCTAGTCATCTTCGAATACACAGGTTTCCAGAGGAATTAAAAATACAGGCATATATGCTGGGATGTTTTGGAATTTCTTCTTTCCCTCATTCGCCCCCTCACTTATTTTGGCCCACGGCTCTTAAATTTTCCCTCTCCCTGTCCAATTAAAAACAAAGCTATAGAACCAGCAGCTTCTCTGTCTGCATGTGTGTGCGTTTGTGTGTATGTGTGTTCAAAGTTTTAACTAAAGATTATGTGGGCTTTTTTTTTTTGTATTGAAGCAGGCAAAAATAATTCCCATCGCAGATCAGAGAGTGGTGGGAGACCCCCCAATGGACCACAGACATGCTGCACACAGCCTATTCACTGGCTTTGCTTTGGCTTTCTTATTATCTTCAGACGATGGATGCCTTCAAACCTCGACAGGCTTTTGGACAAACACACACACACACACACACACACACACACACACACACACACACACACACACACACACACACACACACAGACACAGATGCAGACACACACACACACACACACACACACACACGCACACACACACATTAACGATGATGCATCAGAATGTACTCTCCAGCTCCTCGTCAGTTTAAATCTCGTGAACCGCTATCCCTACAGTGAGTCAGAATGCCTCGGAATGTCTTATGGTGTATCTCAGCCTTTGAGGGTTGTACCGGCCCAGTGGGGGGGGGGGGGGGGGGGGGGGGGGGTGAAACCATCATGGCCGCCGGGCACGCACGCCAATACCATCACCCTGAGTGGGGTGATGGTAGCGGACCCAGCGCGTCCAAGCATAGCAGAACTCAGTAAAACGGAGCGTGACATGAGCTCGGAGGTGTTTTGACTGCTCCGAATCAGCGGCACTGCTTTCCTGCTCTCGGCACGGCATGAATGTCGGTCCGAGGTAAATATAAACCTACGGCAGACGGATATAGGCCTGCACCGCACGCCGCTATATTGACATAGTGTCAAATTACACCGAGACAGGGGAATATTGATTGAGCGCAGGCGCATTTCATCAAAATATGTCACGTAATGAGAGGGAGACTTATTGAGACGCCGATAAAGATTTATTTTGTATACCTTCCATCTCCCCTTCACTGAGCACCGCCCACGGCTTCTTAGCATAAATATCGTTATGCAGTATTATGGCCCCGGTCAGGGCGAGGATCAATCCAACACATGATCACACGAAAAGGGAAACAAATCCGCAGTCCCACACGGCCATCCCCCTCCCCCCTACTTATTCCATGAAAAAACACACAGCTCCTTGTCTTCTGTTCTTTCATTTCCCTCATTTGCGCACAGCCGCCCTCCCCCCACTTTCTCTGTCTGGCGTTTCCTGCTCTGCCATCTCTTCTGCCATAATCCCTCTCTTCTGCTCGGGCTTGGCTCAGCTAATTGGTTGCGTCTGCAGCGCGACACTGGGACCTGACATAATTGCTGGACAAATAGCGAGATGTTTAGCATCGGACCTGTCTCGGCTAAGCTGCGCGGCACAGACACAAGCCAACTGGAAAGCCTAATTACCCCTCTCCGCCCGCAACTTGCTAATTGGCAAATACTTTGAACAAAGGACCTGTCTGTGTGTGTACGCGAGTGTGTGAAAGTGCGTGTTTGCGTCAACATGCAATGTTGTCTTGGTTGTATGAAGCTCCCCCGCTATGGGAAGAGAATGTAAATAAATGTGGAAATAAATAACAAAATTATTTACCAGACAGGAATTTGTCAACAAGCGCAGAGGAAATGGGCTACAATTAAAAGCCTCTAATTGTTTGTCCATTTGCCATCTTTAAAATGTCACCATTACTAAGGCGAGCTTGCCAAGGTAGCGTTGTTATTCGGCACCGTGTTGTCTTTTAAATGCACCACAATGGTGACTATTAATCACTTTCATAGTTAATGTTCTCCTAGCTTGGCACTGGGAACAATGTATGCATGTGTATATGAAATCTATATCAATATATATATCAATGTGTATCGACATGCTCAAATAAATCCGTAGTATGATATAATGTGATAATAATGACCCCTATTTATCAAAAACATGTGGTCACCATTCACAAATTGCGGGCTAAATGTAACTTGTTTAGTTTGTAACACATCGGCCCACGACAGACTTTTATTGCGAGGAAACATCACAAGGGGATTATCCAATGCCAAAACCCCAAAAACATTTTCATTCCCTCCCCATGCACACCCACGCACCCCTTCCCCTGCCCTCCAAAGGGCCATCTTGCACTCTCTGTTCCTGAACAAGCCTCCTTTTTTTGGATGCCGCTGGATGTACTGTTCTTCTGATGGATCACCAGCCATAGGTTGGTTAGATGCCTGCCAAAAATCAAAACCCTCTCCAAAAAGATCTCACGCACTACCAAGCGACTAGAAATCCCGGCAAACTAAAAAAAGAAAACACATGAAAGATTCTCCAGACCTTTGTTTTATTGAAAGCTATAAAGCCAAAGCTACGTTGACCAAATGCCGTTCAACAGATAACTTATAGTCACGTCAGGCCGCCATTAAGACAAGGATAGGCTAATTTGCTCCTAAGCAGGGGCACAGGACAGTGCGGCTTACCGCAGAGCATATGGCTTCAGTATGGGACCTCACTGACGTCAGTAGCATAGATGAAACAAAACACAAGACGTCAGGCTAGATAATGAGTATCTCCCGGCGCTCCAGGCCCCCTGGCGTGCCAGCGTCCTGCTTGCACGTAGCAGACGTCTCTTGAGCCTTTGTCTTCCTGAGTTGCCAGTTTGTTTTCGGTTGTCTTGTCCTCATGTTGTGTTATGAGCCTCTGGCGTCGTGATAGTTTTCGCTATGTTTAAAACTAACATGCTGTCTTTGCAGAAATAGTAAGTGGGGCAATTGAGTGGCTAGGATGTTAATCGTTTACCATCTGTGTTCCTGATCGATACCTATTTGGATTAGGGTTGCTAAAGCGTCGTGCTTTGATCTTCGGACAGGTTGCCAGGTGATACGGAAAATAATCATTGAATTAGCTAATTGGACTTGCTTTGAGATTTGTTTCTAGAGTTCTTGAGTTTGTCCTAGCGTGACTTTTCTTTTTCGCTCTGTAATTCATTTTCAATGAGGGAAAACGTAGTATAATTACGATAAAATGCCGCGACCCTCTTGCCTATGGCTGCTTATTTTGTTTGACGTGAGCGACCCAAGCGCGGCCTCTTTGAGCGAGCCACGGCGCTATTAATTGGCCGGCGGTTTTGTGATTACGGAGGACAACGGTGACATTGCTGCGCCGAGGTCATCGTCCCTCAGCGGTGGCGACCACGGGCACGGTGGGAAGAGTCCCGTTTGCGGGGCTGACATCTCATTAAGCACTCGTCGATATTTATCAGTCTTAATCAGAGCTGTGGCAGGTCCTCCGTGATTACTTCCTGGGTGTGAAAGCAATCACACCCGTCCTCCTCACTGTCCTTGCTTCACCTAGGGGAGAAGAACGTCTAATAAGGTGAAGGCGGGGGGGAGGGTTTCAAATAGCGGTGGAGGTAAGTGTAAAATGGAAAAATGGAAGTTACAGAAGAACAATGTTGTGAGGTTTGTCCTTCGTCTTGGGCAGGACTAAGTGCATCAGTAACATCAGCAAAACTATTTTCCTAAATTCGGTCAATTGTGGCGTTCTAGACAGTCTATGAATTGAATATATATTTTATTGCATCATCATTTCTCGCTTCAAAATTCAAAGAAGGTGAGGTTCCCAAAAAAAGCCTATTAAACATCCCAACATTTCTGACCTTGAATATGTATGGTTTACTTGCATTAAAATTGTTAAATAGTTCAAATTTCTACTTATTTTTCAATTATAAAATCCTTTAAAATGACAGAATCAGGTTAACGGCTCACTTAGGACCATTAACTGTTATCAAGAGACGAGATTCATCGCAACAAAAGCGCGGACCTTCACCCTCCGCTTGTCCACAGAGAGAACGAGTGTTGTGTGCTGAAACTATTTACTTTCACTGGGATGAATGGGGGCTGTGTTGTTCACCTCAACACTGCAGACGGAGGCCGAAGCAACGCAGTCTAATAACAAGTGGCAGGCGGACAAAGGTGAGAGCAGCAGGGGGCGTCGGATAATGTGCAAACATTTTTCGGGTGCCGCGCAGCTGTGTCGGATTGAAGGCACGGCGAGGTGTTTTTTTTATGGGGGAAAAAACTGTCAACTAATTACAAACCCCGGCTTCACCTCGCTGCACCGCCGGTGACCTGTTAACGCCCCGAGTTGTCATGAAAACAAAAGGCGAGGCAGAAGGGTGGGGAAAATTCCTCTTGAGTATGAGAGCAACTCAGCGGGAAAAGTCGGAGGAAATTTAAGTCAACGTGATTTTTTTGGGCCGAATTCAAAAGGTGGGATGTTCGATCGCTGTAGGACTTGTTTCGTTTTTAGTTGACATTTGTTCCTTTTGTATTGTTTTGATGTTTTTCTCCGCTTCTCTAATGGTGTCGGAGGAGAATTCTATCGGAATCGCAGCGCGTAACCAGAATAAAGAAATCTGATTGGATGAATTTGACCGATATGTGAACCCGCCCGCGGCCAGACACTGACATTATCGCGGCCGGGGTCGATCAAAGGCCAGATCGTGATGCATCCTGGGTAGATTTATTTTGGGTCATTTTATAATGTACGGGGCGGGGCCGAAAAAAACTGAAATATAAGACAGGGGGCGACAGAGTAGCCGTGTTAAGGCTCATATTTGTACATAAAATAGTACAAAACAACAATTATACGGATCTCTTAATTTATATATATTTTTATGAGATTTTATACGATTATAATCATTAATAATAATATAATGATAATAATTACAATTCAGTTTAAAGCATTTACCACTTAAAAAATCTAACATTGACAGAATAGGCCTACTCGGCACACAGATCAGAGAATACTCACACACTCGCTGATTCCTAAGTAGTGTTGATTTGAGCCGTTGTGAAGTCCTCTTCCAAGATGTGAGAGGTGATTGGGCAGGGAGCAGGTATCTCCTCTCCTTGTTCCTGACAGCCTTGGCTGTGAGTGATTATTTCATTAAATAATTCACCTGCATCTAAAAATATATTTTCTTACACCATTTCACATCTCCATCTTATGTATCTTTTACACATATCTTTAAGGCGCCATTCATCCTCTGTCAAAATCCCTACTTTGCTCAGCAAGACAAGGCATAAGGCAGGCAGGTATTTTTATTTTAAATCCTATCCTTGTTAGTGCAATTTTGTTAAAGATTTGACATAACTGCTTTGTATGGCTGTTTGCACTGTCTGCAATGCTAGCTCAGTTTGAAAGGAAGATGTGTGTTCTAAGAACCAAAATATAAAACACTATTTTAGCTGTTTTCACCAGGGACTCATATCTGGAATTATGTGTTAATGTGAGGTTTATGTTACGGTTCATGTGCTCACCGCACATGCACACATCTTTGTTCCAAGAGATTATCTCCCTGAGTGACCCAGAAGGATACACATATAGCCTAGCATTCATGCTCACACTCTCAAACAAACCCCCACACACACACACACACACACACACACACACACACACACACACACACACACACACACACACACACACACACACACACACACACACACACACACACACACACACACACACACACACACACACACACACACACAAAGGCGGTCTACCAAGACTGACACACATTCATGCTCTGCTAGTCTTGGGTGAGATAATATGAGATGTCACATGCTCTATGAGGTAAAGCTGGCGGTTGAAGAACGTGTACAGACACAGAGACGTCCACTCACAGCGGCCTCGCCCAACATGGCAACGCGAAACTCGAGACAAGCCTTTTGGTTCCATTGACCTTTGGGCGTTTATGTGTTTCAAATAATACAATAATAATAACAATAATATGATTATGATTATTATAAATAATCATGATTATTATAACTAATCATCATCATTTGTTTCATTTGTACACTGTATATTTTATTACATTTTCATGCTTTCGTGCTTTTGAAGGGGGTTGAAGACAAAATAAATTAGTAGATGGAATAATGGCAAATTATTACACGAGTGTTTTCCTTTGTGTATTTTACTATGTACTCAATATTTCATGAATAAACTAGGCTTTCGGATGGTGAGGAGCTTAGAAAAGGAGCAAAAATCTATAAATGCAATACTTCAAGGGGCGCACATCCAATACTCAGGTTGGACTTGTGATTGCACAAGGTGTGCTGTATTTGCCAAAGATTATACAATGCTATTCTCTTAGCAGGTGGAGATCTTCAGCACACGTATGCCCCTGGCATTAGGATAATACCACCATGATGACCGCTTGATTCATGTGTGTATGGTTGGCTCCTGGGCCTGTATTGTCCAGGCTACGTGAAATGTTTTACTGTTCATCATTGTCATGTTCAATGACACAGCTGTCGGGACGTGAGGTAAACGCACCATCACCCCTTCCCGATTCACCGCGGTCCATTCTGTGCACATTGTGCCTCGCGTGTGTACACACATATTTATTCTAGAGATCGCGGTTCACTTTCATCGCACATGAAAGGGATGAAAGAAGTCCCATAATGGATCTGGCAGATTGGGGGTAATGATGTTAATAAAGGTAGGGTGCGTCAAAGTTTTAAATCTAGCAACTATTTTTGGGCGCCATCTTACTTCTTTTTCTCCCGGTGTCTGCTCCCGTCCCAAACCCTCCTCCTCTCCCCCCACCTTTCTCTTTTAATCCCCACCACCATCTGGCGCTAGCATTCCGGGTTCAAAAAACGGTCATGTTTCCAACAAAGTGCGAATTCCCTTTCAGCACAAAGTCATGATGTAGATCTGGAATCCGTGATGTTTTCTTTGCCCCAATCCGCTTCGCTTGATTCTGTCCCTCCTTCTCTTGCTCCTCCTCCTCCTCCACCTCCTTTCTTTCTTCATTCCAGCCATCATCTCCACTCCCTCATTCTTGCCGAGCGGTTTTGAACGCATGAGCGACGACATTAAGTGTGCGTGCCATTGGGAGAGCCTATAGGAATGGCGGTGTACATATTGGCCGCGCCGTAATGCACGCCTCGACCCCTTCACTGCGCGCTACGACTTATGTGATGTGGCAGACATTCTCACCTGAATGGTTCCCGGAGTAATATCGTTCCCCGTTTGCTGTAGAGTTGTATGCACATAAAATCTATAAATAAATAGTTTTGTTCATATGGTACGAACTTGTGGTTTATGCATGGTGTTGATCAACATCGATGTATCAATGTTGCAGCAGCTATATTGGATGAGTGTTTTTAATATAATTCTGAACAAACACAGACATGGTTCAATGTGACTTACTACATATTAACCTCACTTACATTTGCATCCGCTGTCGCAGCATGGGGCCAATGTATATAGTAAACGGTCTCCCAGGCTTGTATATCCAGACTCTTGCAACATGAAAACAAGTTATTTTTAATTCACACAAGGTCCCACATGAAAGATACATCAACTTATATAGGACACACAGGCAACACTTGAAAGACTTTCATTCCAGAAGGCGGTGGCATGACTCAGTGTTTGGTGACATGCTATTATGTAGATGCGAGCTTATCGTCACATGAAGAAAAATGAGCTTCCTCTTTGCCGTCGTGGCGAATAAACGAGGAGGCGCGGTGGCCATTACTCCCGGTCTCTGTTATGCTGAGTTATACACGGCGTGGGCCCATGATGCAGAGCGGGCCACCTGCAGACACGGGGGAAAGTGCAAACCGTGATTAATAACTTTCAATCTGGCCACAGATTGGAGTTCAGCGGCTGCGTGTGGAGAGGATCCGGTCACCGACGTCTGCTCGCAAGGCAGGGCTGTTAGGATCCCGCTGGAAATCTATTAGGCATGCGAGGGAGTGGGCTGTGTGTCATTACTGTGTGTTCAAGCTTGAAGGAGTCGGAATGGTGTGGTTGTTTGTGTTGAATTGAAACGATGAAATCAATGGACTTATGTTTAGCTTGGCGATGTGCAATGTACCGGTGATACAAGAGCATTGATATCGCAGTTGTTAATGTGTGTCGTATCTTATATGGCAGCAAAAAAACCTTTCGGGGAGGGAAAATTTTTGTTTAGGTTATTTCTAATCTATAATGAATCTAAATTTATAATTTAGAATTGACATTAAACTTGGTATGAATCATTGCAGTAGGCGTACACATGGAGGAATACTTCACAAATGATTGTTGTCATTTATTAGAAAGATCTACCAAGCTTCAACTTTACATTATTCTATTCCATTCAGAATTAGTTCTATTTTCCAAGAACCCACTGCAATCCTCAAAAGCACCCCTAGGGGCATGTGATCCCTCTATTTCACAGACACTGTCCGACAACGTTCTAATAGCCAACCCGGCAGTGACTAGAAATACCAAGACCGGTAATGCGTTTTAAAAGACAACAAAACATTTCCCGTCGTCATTTTCGTCCAATAAGGAGGCAGGTTGTCAGTTCCCTGACATTGAGTCGATCAGCGATTTGACACCGGTTCAACTGAAAGTGTTTGCCTCCCTGAACCAGTGGGGGGCTGTTGCAGGGAGGAGGGAGGAGGGGCTCAAACACAGAGTGGCAGCGTGACATCGGAGGTCAGTATGTCTGGATTAGCGCTGGTCCTCCCGTAGGGACTGGGATGTGATTCTGGGCCCTGCTCCGTAGGGAACGGTTTCCAGCAGGGTCATTTCTTCCCAGGCAGACACTGCCCGATGGACTTGATCTTTTGTCTCTATCGGGTACAGACCCAGGGATAGCTTACAGTAGTTACAGTTCCTGGATGGTCGCGGTGGCTAATTCAAAGGGGCAGTTTGATCTTGGATGTTTCTCTTCACGTTGAGAGAGGTTTTCCTTAAAGGTCAAAGTCACATGATCAGATGAGCGGAGGATAAGACAAACCGAGGTGCGTGGGTTTCCCTGCCACGTTGTTTATTATATCTCAGACATGGTAAGGGGAATCAATACAGTCCGAGATTAATGCCATGAGATAAATCAATACATTTATGAAGACAGTATAACAGTCTCTGAGCTATTACGGCTTCTAACTTCGAAACCAAATATTCTTTACAACTGGGCCTGCTTCCCCCTTCCAAGGCTTATACATTAGTCCGGCCCATTACCTTTTTCCAATCCAGCCTTCCTTTGCCCCAAAGTGGAATAAAACACGATTAATGATTTCAATTACGGCGACCTCGCTGGTGGTTTACAGCGCCCGGGGTCCGACCCGCGACGGCCGTGTACGTGTTGCATTGGAGCCATCGGCGAGGGACGTTTACCAGAGGAGTGATTCACAGAGGGGCCGCGGCTGTTTGTGCTGGCTCATCAGTTTAGTGGAACAGGGCCCCTCTTTGTGCGAGGACTTTATAGTCGCTGTGGAAACCACACAGGAGGCTTGCTACTGCCACTGCCGCTGCCGCTGCTTCCCCGCCGCCGCTGGCTTCCTCCGAATTCTCTCTGAAGTTTTCTTTCCCCACTGACACACTTCACACAACCGGGGACGCGAGGATTTGTAAAATAATGAAACGGGGGGAAAAAAAAGAAAAGACGGGCAGAGAAGAGCAGTGAAAGAAGCTCCGATTTGTGCCAGGGGTTTTCAGGGGTACGTGCGGTTGAGGTTATCGCCAGGTGTAGCACCTCCACCCCATTCCGATGAATGCGTGCAGTCACGCTGGCGTAAGGTGTGACACATTAAAGCATCCCCGCCGAATGGGAAAATGAAAGCGAGGAGATCCAAAAGGAAAGAATAGGAGAATGCTTTCATGTGTTACAATTGCGAGGGGGAGGTAAGGGTGGTGGGCAGGGGGTGATGTGGGCGTAGAGGTGGTGCTGGGGAGACGTAAGGGTGGCTGTGTTGGTAGTGGTGTTAGGCGTAACAGGGTGGTAGCTTGGAGAGGCTTTATGGTTCTGGCTTCAGGTCACAAAGCTAATGCAGATTTATTCTCACTTCCAACGCGGCTCAGAAGTCACATCTGCTGCTGCTGATTAGCTGAAGCAGGTTTCGTGAAATAGCAGAGTTCAGGGACTTGGGCCCAAATCATTGCCGTAGTGATCGGGGAAAGCACACGTGGCAGTCCTCAGAGAACCTTCTTGATTAAAAATGATTATCTAAGAAGAATGACGTTTCAGGCGTAAGGCCACTGCTATTTAGGTCCGCAGTGTATCTCGCAGTGACATCTGCTGCCTTTTCATGTTGGTTGAATTATATTACAGTGGATAATGGCACCAGGCCACCATATGCCGATTGTTCTGAAAAGGCTGTGATCTAATTTGAAAAAGATTAGATTTAGCTTTCAATTTGTCAAACTTTGTTAACATCAGCAGGGACATCATATTAAATGTTGTTTCTATTGGGAGTCTTCTGACTCGTCTTGTGAAACAGGGGCGTGCACAAACGAAGTACGCATTGATTGAGGGATTTTCCCTTCCTTTTCCTTTCTATGAACGTACAGCGCCTGGGCGTAATTCACCTGACAAAGGTATGAGGCGCCCGTGCCACCCCTTTGATTGAGAACACAGATTCGTTAGCAGAACGACGGGGGTAGTTCAGGGGACCGAGGCTGTCATTCAGCGTGGTGTGAAGTGTCAGTGTGTGCAACAATCATTACCACAGAGACGGGGGGGGGGGGGGGCGCAGGGCTTTGAGAAAAACAGATGTCTCTCTTCCAGCTTAACTTCAAAGTGGTCCCGTGGCCTTTGAAGTCATGGCGTGTTAATACCTGGGCACAACAGATAGACAGCAATCCTCCATTTGCCTATAATTCCTCCTTTTCATTCGCCCCGCCGCTGAGCAAATAGGAGGGGAAGAAAAGATGAGAAATACAAAACAAAATGTGTTAAGTGGATTCTTTCATCGTCTGTAATCTTTCTCCCCACCGTCAGGCAAATGCCTCTCGGAACTTGGCTCAGGGCTCAGAGGTTGGGGGGAAGGGGGGGGTGGCAACAATGTCCTTTTCAGCGGGTGCTGAAAGAGTTCTGAGCCCAGCCCCTGCCCCACACCAGCCCGTTGTGGCCTTATCCAGTTATTCAAATCGCTATAAACAAACAATGTGTGATATTTGAGGCGAGCGCCGGAGAAGGGGGAACAAATGCTTCTTAAATGGATTGTGAACCCAAAGGCCACACCTACTGATCCGTCCAGGGTCGCAACGTTGCGTCCCTCCTCGGAAGAACTTCTCTGTACCGTTGTCGTTTTTGTGTTGGTGCGTTGCACATCGAGTGTTGTGTTGTTTCTGCGTGTGTGCGTTTAGTTTTTTCTGGGGGGTATTGGGGCACATGGGGCGCGTGCGGGCATAGGAAAACATCCCGATTTAGACCTCCTCAAGACCCCGATGACCGGGGTCCACTTAGAGAGCCCAACCCACCACAACGCCCCCACCCCCCAAACCACCACGCCACACCCGTCCGGCATCCGACCCCATCGTCCCGCTCCCAGTTCTGGGAAGCGTCCGTCAGCCGGGCCGGGCTGCGTGGTGACACGGTGGGGCTTAGTGTGACGGACGATGCGCGGACTGACAGCGGGGCGGGGGCGGGCGTCTGAAGATGTCAGCAGCACATCCATCATCCCCGCGTATTAGTCCCCCCCCCGCGCTAAGGACCGCGAGGCATAATCGTTAATTAGCCGGGGCTTGAACTCACCCGGGGAAATACACGAGGAAAAAGAAAAGAAAGAAGGAGGAGGAGGAGAAGAAGAAGAAAAAAAAAGCAGTTATGCTTCAAGGACTCCCTCCATCCCGTCGTTTCTCTCTCTTGCTTTCTCTTTCTCTTGTCCCCTCTTTCTCTCCCCCCCTCTCTCGCTCTCTCTCTCTCTCTCTCTCTCTCTCTCTCTCTCTGTCTCCAACACACTGCTTCTATCTTCTCAGCCATACTACCAAGGACACGAATGCTTGTTTGTCTGGCTCTCCCTCGGCCCATAGTATCAAGAAACAAAAGTCAGGGAGAGAGAGAGAGAGAGAGAGAGAGAGAGAGAGAGGGAGAGAGAGAGAGAGGGAGAGAGCGAGAGAGAGGGAGAGGGAGAGGGAGAGAGAGAGCGAGAGAGAGGGAGAGAGAGGGGGAGACTAAAGATGGGGGAGTCGAGGGGGTTAGCAGGGATGCCATTCAGGGCTCGGAGAGTGTTGCTAAACAGGATTAGAATTGGGAGGAGAATAGGGGTAAACAGCATCATTCTGAATGGGGGTCCGTGGGGGGGCGGGGAGGGGGAGAGGGGGGGGGCCTGTTTGCTCTGAGGGACCGGTTGGGGAAGACAATGGCTAGATTAGCCATCTGCAGGGGCCCCGGTGCCTGGCGTCATTAAACGGCTTAGGGCCCCACTGCAACACCCACCCGGGGCCCCTCCCCTCACGGCCGTACACCCTTATGCATTAAGGATCTGGAGGAGCTGAATGGCATTGGGGTGGGCCGGGGGGGAGAGGGTCTTGGGGGGGCGCAGCAGGGTAGGTCGGGAGCGGGGGGCGGGACAATGACAAGGCAAACATCGAACCCGCATTACAGTTTCAGACGGAGGATCTAGTCAGACAGCACTCGCAAGCACGCACGCACGCACACACACATACATGTGATACTGGCCGTGCCAATATTTGCATACATTAATGCACACAGATGGGGCATGCTTCCGCGAAGAACACAAACATCGCTCTTGGCAGCTCCATGCCGTCTCCATGCCGTCTTCTTCTTCCTTCTCCTCATCCTCACCCATTCCCCCCCCCCCCCCCCCCCCCCCCCCCCCCTTGGACCCACCAGTGTGCCCGCAAGCCCCCCCCCCCCCCCTCCCCTCCCCTCCAACCCCCTACTCAAATCCAGGGAGCACACAGTTTGACACTTTCTTTGTATCTATGCTCTGTCTCAGGGTATAGATGGCTGCCATTTTTGCATATCACTGGGCATCGGTTGCAAAGGGACGCATACCTCACACTGGGAACTCATTCAAGTATTTACCACCGAACGGGGCTGGGAGGAACAGCGGGTAATGGAGTCTGTAGCACGGGGCTCCCATGCTCTTTTTTTTAAATCCCCTATCTGGAAATGAGACGATGTATCTCATCAGCGTCATGGGAGGCGAGAGACAGAGACATGTCCCTCCTTCATTAGCATTTAGCTATGTAGCTCATCGTGCTACGGTTGGCCGGCATGCATTGCATTCTTAATACACGTTTACGTTTTTTTATTCCTTAAGATACATTTTAGGTCACCCTCGCCTAATATTCGTTTATGATACAACGGCGCAAACAGTTTATGGTGAAGTGATGTGTCTTACGAGCCAGTTGGAAGTAGTTAATGAGTCATAGCTACAGCCGTGACCTTCACAGCGGTTCTTAATCGTTGATGAGTTCACAGTTGGCAGTGCTCCGTGTAGAATCATTAGGCTCGCCCCCAGTGCCAAGTGTTTACCGTAGGCTACCTGTACCGATGTATGGCCTGGGTCGCCTAGGAGACATACATGTGCCGCTCACAATGACTTCGGTGTGAATTATGGATGTCCATTATGATAGCGCTGCCGGCTTAAAAGCCCAGTTTACCGGTCACGTCACTCCCGTGAAAATGTTTTGCTGAAATGTTTTTTATTTGCCCTGGTGGAAATTCTGATCCGACCGTGTGAGTGACTTTACTGTTTAGTCTTTAATTCTTTATTTGGTCTGTCTCAGACCTTTCACATTAACCTAGTTTGAAATTGCAAACGTATGCATGGGAAAAAGTGTCTGCAAGGAAAAGTGCAATGGCCAACACACACACACACACACACACACACACACACACACAAACACACGTACACATATGTATACACACACATTTTTCAATCAAACACAGACAAACCCACGTACACACACACACACACACACACACACACACACACACACACACACACACACACACACACACACACACACACACACACACACACACACATATATATACACAACCACACATATATATATACACACACACACACACACACACACAGATACTCAAAAACAAACAGTTTTTGAGTATCTGTTTTTTTTGCAAGTATCAGTACGTGCAAAAGCTCATCGTGTCTTGCACGTACTGATCTGTAAAACGGGGCATCCCCCAAGTCCCCCAAAACACACCAGAGCGTGTGACTCCGGCGGTCCCGGAGACCACAGACGGGCTGATATTTCACCTCATTCAAGTTCTCTGGTCAAGGCTAATTTGCCACAGAACAGAGATCACAGGTGTCCTCGTGTGTCACAGTCTCCGAGCACAAAACCCCCCCCCCCCGGTCACCAAACCCAGTGCGGGGGCCCTGCCACCTGACTCCCGCGTCGCGGTGACTTACCCGGGGTCACCGAGGGAGCAGGCCGGTCCCCACGCTGGGCCATTGTCTTCTGCAACAGGACACCCAGGTGTCTGTGGGGGTGTGTGTCTGTGTGTCTGTGTGTGTGTGTGTGTGTGTGTGTGTGTGTGTGTGTGTGTGTGTGTGTGTGCGCGTGTGCGTGTGTGTTTGTCAGCTCACACTGTTATGTGTGCCATTGTCAGCTCACCTTGTTGTAATCCTCTTCCAAAGCCATCTCAATCCAGCCCGGATGATTAAAAGGTGGCTTATTGTACGCAACAGAGTAGAATAGAGATTGTCCTGTCACTTTGTTAACATGCTTCCCCCCAGGGGGGAGAGGGGGAGGGGGTCGATGGATAATGGTTGTTTGGTGTGTCATAAGTCAGGAACAAAGTAATAGGCTTACATTCAATGGATATGCTTTTGGGTGGTGTAATCTCATGCCCAGTCCGACAGATTCAGAGATCACAAAATGTATTTTTCGGATACAAATACCATTTGTATACTACTGCATCTCTTTCAAACACGTTCCCTAATTGTTTGTGGTTTTTCAAAGACATCCTGTTCTGATTCACAAACCTAATCAAATCAAACTGTTATCTCTGCCATAGAGCCGCCCCCCCTCCCTTCCACCCCAGATCTCCCTCATAGCAGCTATGGCTGCTGTAAATGGAGGTCTCGGTATGGTTGGGTATGCCATTCATACCCCAATCCCCTTGAAGACTAATCCCCCTCACAGCCAGCCATTTCGGTGGCGATCTGTCGTTGTTCCTGTGGTTATTGATGGAGCCACCAGTCGTCAGATGACCTCCTGTTTTTCTACCAAACTCATTATGGGAGTGGAGGCCGCTTGAAACGGTTTGCGCTAAGCCAGTGGACGTCACCTGTGCAGCTGTGTCTCCGTGTTCGCTTTGCACTGGAGGAAAGCTGTTTGCTCGGCACTGATTAGTTCCATTGACTCCATTAGCCCTCGTGAACGAGAGCGCACAAACTCAAGTGGCACTCCTCCATGGCGGCAATTTGCAAACGAGATGCCGATAAATGGATTATCCAATTGTTCATTAGCACTCCACCTGGTGAAATGAAACGCAGGGGAAAATGCATATTTTGTCTGAAGCATTGTCACCTTTTGGAGTGCCGTTTGAAATACTAAACCTGTGTTTTGAAGGTTGTGCCGATGTTGGGGGGGGTTAGTGGATTAGGTCTATCGGCCGGGGGCTGAGCTCTACGGGAAAGGGGCTTGTTCTGAGCAGAGCGCAGGGCTTCCCACTTGTTTTGTCCCCAGGCGGTCGTAGCAAACGCTCCGACATCAGACAGATTGCGTTTAGTCCTCCCTTCGGTCAGGGCCGACTGAATTATTGAGCTCCGCCATTACGGATCGTTTCTGATTATGGTCCGTCAGAGACACGGTTGTACGTCCAAGCCAGGATTTATTATTTATTGTCTTTACTTGAAAGGCCCCCACCTCCTCCTCCTCCTCCTCCTCCTCCTCCTCACCTCCTGCTCTCAGCGGACCTACCGGAGAGCATTAATGACCACAAGGACGAAGAGGATTTTGCCTTATCACGCTCAGGGATTAATACTACCTTAATCAGAAACTAGAATAATTACTGTCAAAACAGGGGGCCGAATGCTAAAATGCAGAATACCTGATTACATGTTGTTCAATAAAACAAGACATTTATTTTACATCACGTATACGGTGAAGAGCAAATATAGATCCGTCGATCAACCAAACGGGTCATTCCACATCTATCACCACTAAGGAAGGAAAGGAAGTCGAGTCTCCTTGGGAGACTCGACATGGTGGGTTACTATCGTGATTCCTTTGTATAGCTTATAGAGACAGAGGACACCACAGCTCTCTGCCCAGAGCAGTCAGGGGGAGTCGTCTCGCTCAGGGACACCTCGACACTCAGCTAGGAGGAGACGGGGATCGAACCAGCAACCTTCCGGTCCCCAGCCTACCCTCTCTACCTCCTGAGCTACTGCCTCCCCGGATCCACCAAAAGACAAACACCCAGTCCGCTCGAACGCTCCAGGCATTTAGTCCCCAGCGATGTCCTTGCCGTGGGGTCCCGTTCATTCGGTCGGCGGTGGCCGCCATCTGGACAGAGACAGAGAAGGCTCCGCGGGGTACGCTGGAGATCGGGTGACTCCAGCGGCGAGGGCCGACAGGGGGAAACAAGGCCCATCCTCCTTCTCCACTGGATGTTTACACAGCACTCAGCCTGCCCACAGGTGGCTGGTACACCTTCAACCCCCACAGGGTCGGTGTGTGTGTGTGTGTGTCTCTGTCTTTCTGTGTGTGTGTGTGCGTCTGTGTGTGTGTGTGCGTCTGTGTGTGTGTGTGTGCGTGTGTGTGTGTCTCTGTCTATCTGTGTGTGTGTGCGTCTGTGTGTGTGTGTGCGTCTGTGTGGGTGTGTATGTGTGTGTGTGTGTGTGTGCGTGTGTGTGTGTGTGTGTGTGTGTGTGTGTGTGCGTGCGTGCGTGCGTGCGTGCGTGCGTGCGTGCGTGCGTGCGTGCGTGCGTGCGTGCGTGCGTGCGTGCGTGCGTGCGTGCGTGCGTGCGTGCGTGTGTGTGGGAAGAGAAACATACAAAACACACAACTGGATAGTCCAAACAGAAAAAAAGTACGCAAGAGTGATATTAGCCCACGCTTACAAGTCCACAACACGCAGTTATGCATTAGAGTAAACCCAACAAAATATTTTACGCCCACAGAATATTTGAGCAATGGGCTTCCATAAATTTGTGTTACAAATTAGAATGAGTGCATGAGTGTGTGTGTGTGTGTGCCACATGCTTCTAGTTTGCCTCTGTAGTCTAAGTAATACTAATGGGCCTTTTGGCATTTCTTGCCTGGTTCCCTCCTGAGGGCTTGTGCATATAAGTCATACGTTTTACTATAAACATCTCAAGCGACCAGCGTTGTTATTTTCGTCTTGACTAAGTGGCGTTTCTGACTCACTAAGCATTTTAATTGACTTCAAAGGGAGTGTTTGGCTGTGACAGGGATGAAAGACTGGAGTCAGGGCACCTGTGTACAGTCTGTAGTAGTGCAAAGGGGGACAACATCGCCCAGCTGGGAAGTAAGCAAGTAAATATATATATATATATATATATATATATATATATATATATATATATATATATATATAGAGAGAGAGAGAGAGAGAGAGAGAGAGCATATTTAAAACACAGCTCGCTCTGCCGAAAGTGCTGTACGTAGAGCATTAGCTAAATAAAAAAATAATAATAACAATGAATACACTTACAAATCAGGGATTTTAACGAAGACAACATAAAGAGACAACATCAACAAAATCTGTTTTCACATCGCAGTCTGAATCAGGGACAGAATGGGATTTATTGTCAAGGTTTACCCATATGGATCCTTCTTGTTGTGTTGTTGCAAGGAATCCATTATTATTATTATTATTATTATTATTATTATTATTATTATTATTATTATTATTATAAAAAGAAGAGTCATAAAATAACAATTTTTTTCACAGATACTCTGTGAATACCTAATACAAATAAAATAGTGAAAAGTTATGGAGTTGGATTTAACTATTTACTCAAACTAAGCAGTGTTGTGTGAGCGGCACCATCTTGGGTCACAAGTGGTGGAGACTCCGAGAAACGGGAAAGAAGGGGTGATGCACTCAAGCAGGCACAGCCCCGTGACAAACACATCTCTTCATGATTAGTGGCTAGAGTGGATGCACCAATTAGAATACCAAAAAACAAGAGAGAATTATCCACAATTAAACATCCCGGCTTTGCAGTCTTTAGTTTTTTGTGTTTCCCTAATGATGCATTTACAGCGAGTACGAATGTATTCATTATTAGAATAAAAGCAGTTGTGAATGCTTTGATTTCCATAATACTCCTCTACAGTGTATGGCATTATGTTTGTTAATTTACCATAGATGAGTTGATTGTTCAGAGCTCAGTGACCGATAGTCTCAGCTGAAGCAGATAAATGTAGGCTACACAATGCAGTCTAATGGGATGCACTCCTCTAACAAAGCTGAGGAATGAGTCAACAGACTTCAGACACAATATGGTACAATTACTAATACTTTTACTATACTTACTATCAAGGGCATAGGAACCAGGGGGGACGGAGGGGACGTGTCCCCTCCAATATTGGAGACAGGCGCATCTGTCCCACCTAAAAATGATATTGGGGGAGAAAAATATTTTATTTTATTTTGAAAGCGCAACACAGCGTCTTGTCACCGCTTCTTATTCTAAAAAAACTGGATGATTGAGCGTGCAATTGAGGAATTGATTTGATATTTATCAGTTCATTACTGACATTCAAAATGTGTTTTCCCTGACATTTACAAATGTATATTTTTAGTAGAATAAAATATATTTGTGAATTTTTTCCGTGTAGTTAATTTATGACATATTTCTGTTCAAACCATTAGCGGATCTGTCAGGTTTCCGATATGTGTCCCCCCCAATGTTAAACTCATTCCTACGCCCCTGCTTACTATTACTACTTGCTATATCCCCTTACTAACCACTAATTTAGTGGATGCTTTTACTCCCAGTGATGTAAGATACCGCCTACTGTTATTGAGAAACAGGTAAGGGTTAACATGGGACGCCTACCGATAGGTGATGGACACTGTTGTTCGAACACAATTTTCTTCCTGGTCTCAAACACCCTATATCATGCCATCACTAATTTAATCACAATTATCTGCAATA
>NC_136940.1:3961178-3973678 GCF_949987615.1 Pollachius pollachius
GTCAAGGTATAAGAAAACAAGCGGACACAATCCTTCACACGGTGGCTACGGCGCCGCGGCGACGTGCTTGTTTGTGGTTCGGAGGAGGAAAAAAAAAAGTAACTTCCTTTCGTGGAACTGACTCTGTCTGCAACCCTTCTGCTGTTTCTCCTTCCTCCTCCTCCCCTCTTCTCCCCTCATCTCCTCATCTCTCCTTTGATCACCAGCCTTTCTTTCACTGCCCCCCCATCCCCTCCCGACGCGCTTCCATCGGCTCTCCAGACGCTTTCTTCTCTCCCCTCCCGTGGTCCCGTTAACACTTTGATCAGCATTGCAGCCTCACGCGTCTCCCCCCCCGCCCCCTCCCCCCCAACACACCACCAGTCTCCCCAGCGCGGCCCCCCCTTCTTCATCTTCTGCCTGCCTCTGCGCGTATCGCTCGCGTCTCTCGTCTCTCGCAACGCACCTTGAATGCCCACAGTGTCTACACCCCTACGTCTGCGCTCTCCGTTCTCCACCTTATTCAAGGCACCCTTCATTTCACACACATCTGTCGCGCCCTCTTTGAACTCAATCAGGGTTTAGTCGTCACCGATATTTCATTCTCCTTTTGCGAGATCCATAAATATTGGAGTTTCATTTCCTAGCTTCTGTGTAGATGGAGTACGGAGGGTTGGGGGGAGGGGGGAGCAGGAAGTGGGTTATAGCTGACACCTGACAATAGTTTAATTGAGAGCATCCAGGTAATGAGTGACGAAGAGTCTAATCGGGGAGGGGGCCAAAGACAAATGCCGAAGAATCAGCTCTTCCTAGGTCTTTCGTCACCTCTCGTCGCCCCTCTTATTTGATTGGATGAAAGTCGGTAACCATGGCAACAGGGCAGTGGAAAAAATGAAAAATGCATTGGAATGAAAAGCAGTGTTTGCTGATAGTGAGGAGTAGGAGAACGCAAAAGAGAATATGTATGAGAAGTTGAAAAAGGTTTGAAATATCAGAGACCACCAGAGAGAGAGAGAGAGAGAGAGAGAGAGAGAGATAGAGAGAGAGAGATGCAGCCTAAAAGAGAAACAGGTTGTGCTGGGTGGAGGTTAAGGGTGGACACCAGTACAGAGGCAGGATGCAGAGGGTCAACCTCCAAGGAGGTCAGACCTCAGCCGATCAGCAGGTGGTTCCAGCTGAGATGATACTGGGTACCTATGACGAAAGGGAGTTCATCTATAGACACTGGGTCTCTGGCCCAAGTCATGCCGCAAGCAATGCCTGGCACAGCTTAGAGAGCTCGCCTTTAACACATTTCTTCCCTGTGGGAAGATGTAGCCTTTTGACCGGCTCCCCTCCAGACAAAACGCTGTGACTTCACATCCGATGCGTACCCGGCGTGGCAGGACAATACACACACACACAGGCCCAAGGTCCACCGCATGGACTGGAGAATTATAGTAGAATGGTGCACTGTAACACATTTGGCCCAAAGGCAAGAATGTGGTAAGTCGCAGACTGTTAAATCCAATTGCAAAGGAAACGTCAGAGGAAAAGCCGTACATTTGTACAATGATCAATTGAGTTGAGTTCTATATTTAGCAGACGTTCCTACCGAGTTTGGACGTGAAGTTCAACCGGCTAAGGACATAATCCATCAGTTGCACGGATCAAACTGTGCCTTGAGGGTAGAGAACAGTCTTTTAGGAGGGTTTATGGTTTGTTTTTGTTTTCGTAAATTAGAACCCTAGAGTCGTCTCTCTTTGTTTGTTTGAAGACAATGCCGTATAACCTGCACTTTAAAACAAGGTGCAGACAGAAGCCTTTAAAACATCGAAGTCTGCTACCATTTGCCAGTGAGCAGCGATGGAAAATGGTGAAATTTTGGATGAGACGCACCCAGGCATGATTAGAACACTCAGGAACTATTTAATCTGCCTAATGCAAAAGAAAATATGTGAGATGCATCGGGACAGACAAATAGCTCGACCACATGTGGTTCACAAACAGAATAGATCTCATGAGCCACAGAGGAGAAATATATTCCACCCTGGCCTGCTGCAGACTAACTACAGCGAAACCTCAGAACCGTTCGACTTTTAATTTCCACAGTTTCATTTCCTTTGTTTGGACAAACAAGTACTTTGGTGTGCCTTCAAGATTCATTATTCTGAAAGTATTTGTGTTTATGTTTCAGAATAATTACTGTTTCCACTTTTCAAAACTTGTAAGTCCTTAAATTTACTCAATTATTCATAATTTGTTCTCCCTTAAAATGTGTGCTCTAGGAGTATTCAGTTTTGAATTCGTCGTTGGGCATAATAATCCTATTTTCCATGCATCTCTTATTCATGTTGTTCGACCTCCAGTTGAAAGTTTCTGCGTTTGAAACCCTGATGTCCTTGAGCAAGGCACCTCACCTCAACCTCCCCCTTAAAGACACTTAACTGAACCCACTGTCAGTTGCGTCGGACAAGCGATGACGTAACCACTCTGACTGCCATCTAAACAGAGGACAGGGCGCCAACCCCTACACCGCATGTGTTTCTCCAGCAGCGCATAACAACACTTTCCTTTGTCTCAACAGGTTGACGTCAGCGGGAATGGCTTCCAGTCTTGGCAGCTGACAGAGACCATTAACTCATGCACACTCGGGGCATGCCAAGTGTTGCTGTTGACACCCGTGTAAGTACAGTGTAAGTAAGTGCATAAAAAAAAGAACCACAGCCAGTCCTTGCCATCTTCTGTAATGTGCGGGCGGATGGGCTTCTTGTCACAGCCTGGTGGCAAAGCAGGGGATGGGGGATAAATTGTAACTGGCATTTATATAGTGCTTTCCTAACCAGTGGCCATTCCAAGTGCTTTACGACATTGCCTAACTTTCACCCATTCATGCACACATTCACACACCGACAGAAGTGTGCCCCATGCATGGCGACAGCCAGCTCATTGGGAGCAGTTAGGGTGAGGTGTCTCGCCCAGGGACACCTCGACATTCAGCTAGGAGGAGCCGGGGAACCGAATTAGTAACCTTCCGGTTACCAGCCAACCCTCTCTACCCCCTGAGCCACATGCCGCCAGTGAAATGTGTTGACTTTTGCGTCTTATAACATAAAGTCTTATATAATTAATGGAGGAGAGGGGAAGAATTCTCTGTAGATCTTTGAAACTTATGGTCTGGTGCTTCTGTCCTTGATCGTAAATGAGAGGAAGACATTTTTGGATGATCATCACACTAATGTTGATCACTCGATCAGCTTTTCACTCTCTGTAGCTTCGACAAAATGTTACTCTGCATCAGGGACACAATGTTTCTATAGTTAACTGCAGCAGTTTTAGACCTTTGGAGTTGTAAACCAAACTCCTAGTTTACTTTTTCTATACCAATCCCTGTAAGATAATCGAGATCAAAGTATGAAACGAAATTCTTCAAATGAACGAGAAGGATGTTGATGTAAGCAGCACCAAACAAGTTAAAAGAGCGGAGTCACGCACGTACGCTGAGGTCGAACCAGGAATATAGATGTTTTATATCATTTTCTCTGCCGCCCTCGGTCAGACCAAACAGGCAACAGAAAAGGCCCTTAGGATTACCTCCAAAATACTGTCTCTGGGGAGCAAGAGCATGATTGAACCCCTACCTCCAGGGTCCACAAACATGTCTGGGAAACCCTCCATCTGTTCCAGCAGTTGATTACAAAAAACACTTTCACTAAACCTACACATCAGTACAAGCACGTGTACGTGGGATTTCGCATGTATCGGCGAGAGCTTGTGTGTGTGTGTGTGTCTGTGTGTGTGTGTGTGTGTGTGTGTGTGTGTGTGTATGTGTGTGTGTGTGTGTGTGTGTGTGTTCAAGCCTCGGATCGTCTGCACATGTATCTGAGCAACAGCGGGGGCTGGCCAAGTCTAAGCGCGTTACCACTTGCGCAGCGGTTAATATCCCGCGTTGCGTGGAATTGAATTTGTTGACAGCAGACAGAACGTCTTTCTGATTTACAATTAAAAATCACCCGCATCTGTCTGCCAGCATCTGCCGCACAGTATTAATCAATATGGATAAACACTCTGCCTTCAAATCTATGAGCAGTGGATTAATGGCTCAGCATTAATAGCCACATGCAAACATTGATCAATCATCTCGCGATTCATTAGTCTGCCAGGATTCATGTTTGACACCCCCGCACCAGCAGTTCACACCAGCAGACCCAGGGACACAGTAGTCATTGTCGGAGGTGGGGCTGCATCAGGGGCAGGGTTTGGGAATGCTGTCCTAGTTTCCTGAACCTCGGTGAGCAAGTGGAGGACAGGAAACTGCAGGGGCATTTCAAGTGGATTCCACTTATACACATTCACCAACGCACGCAAATAAACACACCCGAACACGGACGCACTCAAACACTTTCCCTCTCTGTCTCTCTCACCCGTGCATACTAACTCGCTCTCCCTCTATCTCTCTCTCTCTCCCTCTCTATCTTACACGCACACACACACACAAAGCCAACCCCATCTACATAAATACAAATGCACACACCAAACACAAATGCTCTGAAGGACCCCCACCCAGCGTCACCAACCCATCTACCCCCCCCCCCCAACACACACAGACATGCACACAAAACACACACACACACACACACACACGCACGCACGCACGCACGCACACACGCACACACGCACACACACAGAACCTGCCCAGATAAACTCTTCAGACTCATGGGCTAGATTCCAGAAGTAGCTGTCAGCCAGTAGCCCAGCCCCTCACAGTATCCCTCCCCCTAACCCTCCCCTTCCAATACTGATACAGCTGCACTAGTTTGGCTTCACCTTATAATTGGCCTTTGTTGGCTCTCAGCTAGGTGGTTGTGTGTGCGCGCTTGTGTGTGTGTGTGTGTTTGTGTGTGCGTATGTTTGTGTGCCTTAGTGCCTGCAAAGCTGCTTGTGAGTGTAGATTGTGCGTTGGGTTGTTTATGTGTACTTGTGTGCGTGTGTGTGTGCGTGTGTGCGTTTGTGTGTGTGTGCGTGTGTGCGTGTGTGTGATTGAATGATTGTGCTCGTGTCTATGTGAGCCTCTGAAGGTGATTCTCTTTTTTCACTGTAATTGAATTTGTGTGTGTGTTTGTTTTTTTGTGTGCGTGTGCATTCGGATGTGTGTGTGTGTGTGTGTGTGTGTGTGTGTGTGTGTGTGTGTGTGTGTGTGTGTGTGTGTGTGTGTGTGTGTGTGTGTGTGTGTGTGTGTGTGTGTGTGTACCTGCTCCTCTTCCTGTGTGTACGAGCCACAGTTACCCAAGTGCATTGGCATGCTTACAAAGAAAGCTGTGGCCAGCAATTGGAACAGACCTATCAAGGTGCTTGTGTTATTTTGCGTTCGCCCTGAGCTCCGCCACATCCACTCCCGGCCGTGTGCTCAACCTTCGGAGTTCCCACTTAAAGTGACAACTCTAAATCCTCTTCGACGCCACCACAGAGCAACACGTGATAAGGAGGCGGGTTCCAGAACATCAACTCTGGCACGGTGTTTTGATGTTAAAACTGGTAAAACGCAGGCAATTAAAAAGCAAATTCTCCCTAATTACGGGATTTCTTTTGACAGTACCGTTGGATGCTACAGCTCTGGGGCGTGAGTTTAACTAATGAACCACACATATACTTTAGATTATGCACGTTTAGATTGTGTCGATGTTCTTATCGGAAGTCAAACAACAGTTATAAATATGATATAACATATCGTGAGAGTAACCATCTATTGCGTTATATAATTCCGGGGAAATGCCCTAGGAATTCAATCAGACTAACATCCCTGCGATACATTGTCAAAGTGGAAACGGTAAGACAGGCAATAAGACGTATGTGCTCACAAGAATGTTTCGTCTTGGAAAATCATCAACTGCATGCCTCGGAAAACAAATGATTGAAAACCGGATGATGTGACAAACGTTTTCTGACAAGAATCACCGTCAGTGGGGCATGAAAACATCGGTCCCGTTGTCAACATCCATCTCCGACACACGCACACAGACACCCCCGTGATCCTCCTGTGCGATAGTCTCTCCCGCTGTTGCTTTGTCCCGTGTCGATCTCCAGGCGTTGTCAGGGACGTGCTGAGAAGAACCAGGCCCATCTGTTTCCATTCCTCTCTCTCTCCCTGGTTCCTTCAAAGCCTCTTTTTAAAGCTCTTCTTGTAGCAGAGGAAAAAGGATTGGGTCCCGGTGGGTCAAGGTCTCATGTGAATAGAAGAGGAATGTTAATAGACCCGCGTGTTGGGATCAATACCGTTTCCATTAACGGCCATTTTCCAACAATCGGAGCCGGCCTTGTTTAGAATCCTTAAGCAGCTTTGCATCGGATTTTTACACACGAGATGTGAAACCTGGAAAATATCTTGTCTGGTGAAACTTTTCTAACGGGGGATAATTTAAGTAAATTTCCCATGTGTCCCCTGTATTTGGCGAGGTCGTTGGTGTTACAGCATCGGCAGATGCTTGAGGCTAACCCGATTTCGGCTCTCACTTTACATTCCACTGCTTTCGGAGATTTGATCACATCCATGCGGAGATGATGCTCAGACTGATGTGGATACAGACAGCTCTCTCTCTCTCTCTCTCTCTCTCTCTCTCTCTCTCTCTCTCTCTCTCTCTCTCTCTCTCTCTCTCTCTCTCTCTCTCTCTCTCTGGTACCAGGTGTTAGCAGGTGGTGGAGGTTCCTTCTCCGCTCAGCCCCCCTTGTCCATGTCTCTCCCTCCGTCTCTCCGTCTCCTCACGCTGTTGTTGAATCCTCTCCAGGGATTTGTAGCGCTTTAGGCTGAACAAGGATCTACTTTTTATATTTTTACCTTCCCGGTATGCGGCTGTCACACATTTCTTTCTTTTCTCAGGTGTTCCCAAGATCTAGATGATGGAAAAATAGAATGCACCGAAGAACACGGCCATAATACCTTAAAAACACAAGATTTACCATCAGGGCACAATAAAGAAACTTTATTAATGTTAGTTAATAGAGTAATAGGCATTAACTAATGCTTCATTAACAGGGAACGAATGTCTAGTTATGTTTTACCAATGGTGTTCATATTAACTAAGGTAATTGTGTTCATGTTAAGTAAGGTATTCATTCAACCCTCTAACCCTAACCCCAATGCTAATCCTAATTATTACTACTGAATTAATGTTAATGTTGATTACCGGTTAGTTAATGTACCCTTATTGTAAAGTGTTACTGATTTATTAGGTCATGAGAATTTCCACTTGGGAATTCCAAATAACGGGATTGGTTGACACCTTTTGCTGTCCCCCCTCAACATTCCACTGTAGGCCCTTCATGTCAAAAATTCTCTCTCACACACACACACACACACACGCAGACACACACACGCACACGCGTACGCACACGCAAACGCACACACACACGCACACACACACACGCACACACACACATACACACACACACAGCAAACAAAACACACTTTGATCATGCAAGCCTTTGGGTCATACAGTGACCTCATGGTTCAGGTAAATAAAGAAAAACAAAGACAACAGAAATCACATTATCATATTGACCTCAATAGTTGGAGAAATGCAGAGACTCTCAACGATGTACTTCACAACAAGGAGCTCCATCCTCTCTACCTGCCAGCAAACCACGCAACAAAGTTAACAAGAGAACGTGTACTAGAAGTGCAGACGGATGGATGCGTTTGAAATGACTCTGCATCGGCCTCATCCTATGTACCGAGCCCTGGAGGATGACAGACACGCAGAAAAACAAAACGGCTCCGAGACAACATGAAAGGCGCAAGGGGCCTGCATGAGAAATCAGGCCTATACAGAGCCAATAGGTTGTTTGACAACACCGGTCGCTGACAGACAAACAGACTCAAACAGGTTTCCCCGAAGCGGGATAAAAAATAAAACAACAGACGAAGAGACAGGGTGTTTCCATGGTAGGTGCAGACAGCTAGGCTTCGTCAGAGTAGCACAGCCCTGTGCTCTCTCTCTCTCTCTCTCTCTCTCTCTCTCTCTAGCTCCCTCGCCCGCCCGCCATGTTCCTCATTCCTTCACATGGCTACTGTACTGTACTGGCCCTGGTGATGAGAGATGTACAGGCTGATGCGGGTCGAGGAATTGCCCAGCGGATGACACACGCTGTGGGCTGATGGTGTCTGCAGTCACGCCCGTGGCACACTGGAGGTATTTCCGCCTTGGCATTCATTCTGACATTGTTGTTACATTTCTGTGATAAGACCAGCACTTTCAGAAGTCATGAGCCGGATAACAAAGAGCAAGGCAGGGACACGTTTGGTCAAAACTACTAGTATTGGCTATGGCTGTTATGGCGACTTATATTAATGTATTAAAGAACTGCAAAGCACAGATGAATCAATGTTCCTATACAATATATATGGAATAAGATTTAGTATGTTTAAAAGTCAGTACGTTTTGAAATAAATATTACGTGGTGGATTTCTACCAATAGAACATCCTCATTCAGGTGTCTCTTTTGTCCAGTTGCTTCCTCTTTGTTGAAGATAAATAACAAATCCTCCGACTTCTTCAAGGAATAATATTTTACCAAAACACGAGCAGGCTAGGAAAAATGTAAGCTGTCAAACAATGTAAAGTAGCACGGCTAAAGACCAAAGCACACAGCCTTGACGGGACAGAGATAGCAAGGGAAAAATACAGCCAAGGATACATTTGCTCTAAGATTGTTTGCTCCATGAAATAACCTCCTTTCTATGATGTGCTCTACACTATGTCAGTAAATTTCTTCCTTATCTGTAAATGTTTTTTACATTCATACTTAGTTTTCCCCACTATTGGCAGTATACTTGGAAGAACATTTTAATTACCCTGTCGGATCCCTGGTATACCCATTTTATATTTTAAGTTATAATTAAAACCTAATAAGAATATGCTTGCAGTGATTTTTGTCACAGTCTTTGTCTTTGAATATACTAAAACGACTTGATTCATAAACAAAGCAAGCGAAAAGCAAAGCCCAGCACTCATTCACTCACTCTCTGTTTGCTTAGCCGCATTAAAATATTCAGAGTCTATATCTCCTTTGGGTTCACACTGAGTTCTCTGGTCGGAAGCCTGAAGATTCCTACAATGGGACCGCAGTCCAATACACCGACCCACTCACACAAGACATTCCCGTATTAAATTTACAACATGCTGGCATCCGTTGCCACACCAAGAGCGAAATTATTATTCCTCCAAAGTCCTCATGATCATCAGTGTCACAGTAGAAAGTAGACAGAAACCATGCCAAGAGCAATCATGCAACACAAAGGAGTGTAATTGCCAGTCCCTCGCTTTCACATGCAACCTGGTTAACGGCCCACAGTATTTTCTCTGTCTTGGCCCCGGCTTCGAGGTGGCGGGGAGCTGATGGGGCGAGCTGTCCTTTTGTTGTTATTGTTGTTGTTGTTTTTCTTGTTGTTGTTGTGGTGGTGTTGGTGGTTGGTGTGGTTGCTGTCGGCTTCCGGCTGGGTGTGTCAGTTTCAGCCCCCTGGCGTGGACCACATGGCACTGGATTCCGGTTGTATCTGATCCCGATGAGGTGTAAATCCTCATCCTTGACTTCTTTCAATATTCTTCTATTACTGTCTTCTCTGAAACCGACCATATCCATGTGATGTGAGTGTGTGTCTTTATGTGTGTGTCAATAGGTGTGCAGGACTTTAAATGTGTGTGTCTGTGTGTGTGTGTGGATTTGTGCATGTGTGAGCAATTCTTCAACGGACAGTCCATAGCCTTTCAAAAATGAGGCATTGGTACAGCGTAGCGTGCATACTAGCAGGTAACATAGGTTATCCTCTCAGTAATCCACTCATAGAACACTATGAAGTAATTTATCGGCCAGCTTCAATGTGCTATGCTGTCCCTGAAAATGTGAACAAAACCATACAGTGGTCCCTGGTATACATTGAAAAACATTGAACTCAACATTTCAAGCTCCTGATAAAATAAGCTAACCAGATTTGTGAAATGAAAAACAGGGAAATTTGTAGTTTGATGATCAATGTTAAACCACAAGATATCTGACCCGCAAAAAAGTGACATATTCATATTTTTGCCTAGTGCTACCATGGTGAATGTCGTACTGTAGAAAAAGATTGGGCAGTATGTGAAACGTTTTACTTTGACGTGTTTGAAGCTGTGGTAAACCGGCTGAAAAACATCTTTAGTAGGCTTCTCCAATAAGGAATACTTCTATGTTGCATTGATTGCCCATTGTTTTGGTGTATAGTCGCTAGATAGTCCGCTGCCCGTGTAGCGAGTTTTAATCACAGCCTATCAAATTGACACAAGACTAATTACAAACCGTCTCAAAATGAAGATTCATGAGCAAGCTTAAACCGTTGCTGTTTAAAAATAACATGTTTTATGAATCCTTTTTTAAAAAGGGACATTTCCAGGGACAGCTCCAGCCAGGGACAGGCCACAAGAAAGAGACTATCCTCAGAAAAAACTGTGATTTATAGGGAAACGGGGACTATCCACAGAAAATTGAGACTATCCAAGGAAAATGGGAAGTATCCACGGACAATAGAGACTATCTATGTAAAACTGGGTCTATCCATGGTAAACTGGGACTATCCACCGAAAACTGGGACTATCCAAGGAAAACGAAGACTATCCAAGGAAAACAGGGACGTCTGGCCACCCTATTCTAAAAGGACACTCAGCCTCAGGCATGTGACATATGATAGCACACGCTGCCTAATCTACTGCCACCAAGCAGTAAGCTAGCAACCCTACTGCATGCTACGGGCAGAATCTCCTTCTCAAACAAATCTGCCGCTACGAACACTAGTAGCTGATGCGTGTGACGTTGAATGTTTGCAGGACAGCCATCTAGAAAAGCAGTGTATCTAACTCGCTCGCTATGTGTCTTGGTATGGCCGTCTATCCTCAGTCTGTCTTGTGTATGGTTGTCAACGGTCCATGACGTACAATTATCCAAATTTCCTGTGTAAGAAAGAACAGCAGACGAATACGGGGAAAGCTTGTGACTAAGAGTGTGGTCAACATTGACTCAATGCGACCATCATCAGGAATAGAGCGTGGTAGTTACTAGAAAGGATAAGAGAACAATATGATCGTTGCTTTATAGTTCCTCTAATAAAGGGTGCGGCAGTAGTAGCTATCACTGACCATCTGCCTCAGTGCACTCATCATTCCCTCATCATCATTCCCTTCAACCCCGCCCTCCACCGACATATTTGGGCTTTGAATTTGTTTCAAAGTGGAGATGTTTTGTTCAGAGCAAACCCACTCTCAGCAGTCTGCACATTGTTTTAATGTTATTCAAAAACTAAATAACACGAACAACATAGATGCTCGGGGGCTACCTTGAGGAACTGGAACTAGAACAATGAGACCTGAAGAAAGTCAAGGGGCCTTGCCTTGTTTCTCCCCCCACTTCAAAGGGAGCCCACCCACCCACCCTTCCTTCCTTCCCTTATCCTACCCTGGAGTTGCAGACGAGCTCCGGGGAGGAGATAGAGCCGAGCTTTTAGATATTATCGAGAGCCTGTACGGGCATGTGAATGGCGGCACACGTTGAAGGCTTTTCCTGAAATGTGTGAGTTGCCCCCAGGGGAGACGGCCTCTTTAACAATGCAAACGCTGTCGGACTGCTCTCTCCCCCTTCACTGCGGTTATCTCTCCAGACGTCTACTGGCTCGTGGGCCGCTGCATCATACCTGCATCATCCTGTATCTGTTAGAGTCACAGGCAACAGATTAGTGCCTCATTCACTCCTGCACGTTTGTTTGGATTTTTTATGCAGGGATTTTGTTTGTGACCTTCTTGTTTTGAAGTACACTATGTTCTTACTCTGTGATTTCCATCTCCGATTTTGTCTTCAGGAAATGCTTTTTAGTGCATTGCAACATCTCCTTGATTAGTACCCTGCCCAGAACAATATTTTGTGGTTGAAGGCTATAGTAGGCCTTCCTGTGATAACTTTTGGGGGTTAAACGATTCACTATTTGATATATTCGATACATTATTTGTTTTTATTTAGGCAGTGAGAAAAGATTGTTGATTTACAAATGTGATTGCGTTTCATAAAAAAAGCATCATACATCAATGTTTTATTGATGTATGATGCTTTTTCCAATATTAATATTGTCCCTTGTTGCCACCATAACAGGGGACAGTGCGTCTCCTTAACATTCAAAGATGAATTCTGGAAGTGTGAAGGGAATGTAATTTGGTTAATTCTCCTGAGTAAATCTAATACAGTGTAAGAGGATTCCTGAATTAGGTGCCTTTTTTGTCTTTTTTTCTAGCACCCTGCTCATGGCAAAGTCTGTGGGAGACATTAATATGGAACTGATTTTTGGCAATCGCAGCGAGTTATAATTTTTGTCCTGGGGACATTTTTCCACCTTCGACTTCGACAGTTTTACCGGGAACCTCACCGGTGATTTTCACAGACATGACTAAGGGCGGAAATATCATTCACACACACAGGGAGGGGTGTTTTCTTGAGGGTAAGTGAGTGTGGATAATTGCCTTCAAATAGGA
>NC_136940.1:3978678-3988678 GCF_949987615.1 Pollachius pollachius
AGGATTGGAGAGTCTGTCGAAAAAACACACACACACACAGAACCAAAGAACTGTTGGACAGTGGTGAGGAACATACGATGAGATGAAAGCAGAGCCAGCTGCTTTGGTTCTTGGTTTTTTTCTAAAAGATGTTTGGGGGAGAGAGAAATGCACAAGGTCATACACCATTCATACATATCCCTTACATGAAGGGACAGGTCATATTGTTGGAACCGTTACTCTTAACTTGTCACTCATCTGACATGCTTTCTTCTCTCTCAACATCGAACAATGTCCTGGCCATGATATCATTTGAAATGGTTGAGGGAGCTTGTATTAAAGACTTAGGCATCGGCGGCATTTGGGTCATGAAATAAGGTGAACAAATGTATTTGTAAGAATGATGATGTTAGTGTTCAATAGAAAAATTGTGCAGTTTCAGTGTTTATGTACAATTTTAATTCAACATGAAGTTATTTATTTTTGGCACAAAATCGCTACATATCCAAGGGAGTAATAAGCATTATTATTGTTTCTGCGTGTAAAAGTATGTGTGTGTGTGTGTGTGTGTGTGTGTGTGTGTGTGTGTGTGTGTGTGTGTGTGTGTGTGTGTGTGTGTGTGTGTGTGTGTGTGTGTGTGTTTGTAAGTCTGTGTGTGTGAGTGTATGTGTGTGTATGTTTGTGTGCAATGCAATATTTGTATAGTTTGTTAAGTGCCCCTCAAATGGCATCAATGGACGTTGCCGTTTTGTACTAAAAATATTTCGGAACAATTTGAAAAATGTCATCTGCAAACTTCCTCCACTGAAGCACAAACAGGGATTTTCATTCAAGAAAGAGAGGGGGGGAAAAAAAAAAGAAAACGGTTAGTCAGAGCGTGCATTTAATTAAAACGAACAGCAGGAGAGCTGAGACAGCAGCTGTAAAATAGAAAGAAGAAGTTTGGCATGGGTCTGGAACCGGCGGCAGCAGTTCTCAAGGTTAGCGTGTGGGCATTCGGGCGGGGGGCTGGGTGCAGAACAGGTGTAACGCTGCCCTGTTAGACATGTTAATGAAATCATTAGTGCCAGGTTCTCCGGTGATGGCACCGTCTCACCAGGGGCCCTGCAGAAGGGGGCCCTCCACCGGCTGTGGTGCCCGCCCGTCAGTATCACGACGGCTCCCCTGATTTAATTAAGCAAACAAGTGCAGCCTTCTCTGCCTCCCTCCTCTCCCCTCCCCAAATAAAACCTCTGTTCAAAAAGTGAGCGACTCATTTTTGGGATTCATTATTTTGGGTTCCCCGTTCTGGAAGATAGACGATGTGTTCCATCGGTCCCGTTAACTTTGGGTTTATAAATGTGTGATATTATTGGACAACCTTTCGTATTAAAACAGAATGAATTTGATTGCATTTGTAATCAAATGCACGGGCATTTTATTACTGTGTTATTATGTTAAGGTTATCAGTTGGTTCTTTGGTTATATCCGGTTTGCATGTAGGGCAAAGGCCAATTTCTAATACTTTAAAGTCCCTTCCTGTGCCGTTTGAACTCAGTTAATTAGCTACACGATTTCCAGTGTCTTAAACGTATCTACAAATCATCCCTTGAGATTCTTATTCCATCTTCACAACAAAAACACAGTTTATCGGAAAAATGAGCGTGTTTAAACTGTGATTCCATTTCTGGACTTCCAGTCTGCTTTCCTTTTAATTACTTTATGGATTTGCACTCATGCAAAGAAAGCCGGGTTGGTTCTCAGTTACATAACAAAACAAAACCCCAACCCCTTCATCTTCCGAGCACAAGTTATCTGTCAGAACAGTTGGGGAACTTCCGTGCCCCATTGTATACACACACACACTCAAACACACATGCAACTCAGTCCAACTCCCAATAAAACGTCCATCTGTACTAGACATTTCACAGCCAGATTCACATGGCCGGCTTAACTCTCTCATAATATCGAGCATCTCCCCCAGCCGAAGACAGAGAACACTGGTTAAATTGATTGGTTGTCAGCGGGCCGATGAATAGCTGGGCTCGTTTTGCATTGAGAATACTGATCTTTTTTCTGTTTTCTTCCCTGAGCTTTGGGAGAGTTGATGCAGTGATGAGAGAGTCAGCGAGAGAGAGAGAGAGAGAGAGAGAGAGAGAGAGAGAGAGAGAGAGAGAGAGAGAGAGAGAGAGAGAGATGGAGAGAGGGACAGACAGAGATGGACTGAGAGAGAGAGAGAGAGAGAGAGAGAGAGAGCACAGACAGAGATGGAGAGAGATGGAGAGATGGAGAGAGGGACAGACAGAGAGAGATGGACTGAGAGAGAGCGAGAGACAGCACAGAGAGAGAGAGACAGTGAGAGCTGGAGAGACAGAGAGAGATAGATTAGAATACATCAAGGACGAGGCATTGATTCTCAAAGCTGATTGATTGGCTCGATTGGCTGACATTGACCTAGCATAAGCGATATATGGCCAGTTGAGTGTGTCCCACATTCAGACTTTTCCAATTCTTCAATTTTGTGAGGAAACTCTTGTCTACCACAAAGGTTCCCTTTCTGTTTTTAAGCCAAAGAATGCTTTTATGGAGGAAAATCCTTGAATGCTCAAGTCAAAGAAACACTGCAGCATTCAGAAACGGCCGAAGCAATTTCAACATGCCTTTGAGTCATTTACCAAAAAATAAAAAGGTTTTCGGTAGGAGCCACTTAAAAACCCTGGCGCCTCTGAGCCACAACGGTAAGCTGTGTGTGTTTGTTCTGCTCCAACATGTCCGCCGGTCAGCCGCGTTCATTCATTCTGCTCAGAGAGATGCCGGGCTGAGTCTTAACAAGAAGGTAATGCAAATTAAGCCAGAATTAATTGCGTTACATGCAGGGGGGCAAGAGGAAGGTGGAAAGACATTAGAGCGGGTCACTTACGATGCTGACAGCAAATCACTGGCGTGGCTGTCCCCTGGCCTGCAGCTGGTGGAGGCAGACCTCCAAGTGACCCGGGACATTGAAGGATTCGGTCGGCTCTTTCCTCCACCGTACCAAAGCCAGTGGCACTAAATAGAGGGGCCACACCATCAGCCTATGGTGGGACGAAAAACTGCATCCACCAGTGGAAATGAAATATTCTCGGACAGCTTTCGTCAGCACCGATTCTCCCACAGGAGCCCGCTGCTACATGCACACCTTAAATAACACCAGAACGGGTCTAATTATAGATTATGTATGCATTATTTATCATTTTAAATGAAAGGGTATAGGACTATCTTTAGCTTCCGGTCCGAGAAAAATAACAATTGCTTTGACAGGCGGAAACAAAATCACAACTCGACAACAGCCCCGCAGTTAGTTTTTGTACTTTTGCTGCTCGCTGAGTCATCTATACCTTCTAGTATAATGACGGCCCCGTTGCCCCATGGCTGTAGTGGAGTCGCACTCGCGCCCAGGCAGGTTATTTTTGGAGGGTGAAATGTGTTTTGGTGCTTGAAACCCAAGTGGACAGCAGGCTCTGACAGGAAGGTAAGCTCACCAACGTCCGTGAGTGTCACTTCAAAAAGCCCCGCTTCTGAAAAAACACAAGTGTGTGGACACAGCCCGCATGTAGCCGCTGGACTGGTTTATTTTTAAGGTGAAGGCTGTCAACATTGAAGTTCCCGATGTACTTATAATTGTTAAGGGCCCACTTACATCCCCGACACTGTACTTATTGGTTATTCTCAGGCTTGGTACGACTTAGCCTGCGATGTAGATGATCCAAACTGTCTTGAAAGACTTGGTTCAACATGTTACACAAATTACACCAATGTCCCTCTGCTTTTTCAAATTAAGGAATGCTCGCACGCATATGTGCATCGGAATTCACACAAACACACACACACATAAGTGCTCGGGCCCAAAAATGTAAACAAGCTCTAAGTAATTATAACCAGACATGGGTTTGTATCAAAGGGTTTGGTACGTGATGTTGCGGCGTTGCGGGCAGGTGTGTGTGCCAAACCTGTTTGTCCCAGGGTCGTCCTGTTCGCTTCACATGTGTTCCCAATGAGTCAACTGTATCCAAACAGTCATTAGCCAGTCTGACTGCAGAGAGAGAGAGAGCGAGAGAGCAAGAGAACCGCGTTCGTGACTGTAAAGGAGTGCCCCCATGCTGTGAGGAGTCACTAGCCACAGACCTCCTCATTGCGCTACAGCATTGAAGCCATTAGCTTCCTGTTGTTGTCAGAGAAGGTGCACGTACTGAGTATTATCGTGGTCTCACAATCGCTCTGAAGAAACGCATGGTAGATAGCAAAGGAGTGCTCTGTTTTGCTTTGTTTTTTGAAGGACTTTTTTATCAAAGGGTCTCATGCCGTCGTGGTCGGGCTCTGGACTCAACAGACAACAGGTGGATATTATCAAAGAGTCATGGGATTTAGGAGGAGGACTTAATGGATCATTAGGAATGATGAGAGGATCTGAGGGCTTTAGGGGAAAACCGTTTTGGCAAACCGTTGTGCATGCACAATAAAATAATAATGAATTAGTCGTAGCAAACATACCTTTGATCAAGTGAAGCATCGTCATAAAGGTGCATTTCTAGGCATCCACATAGTCTAAATGATGTTTGCTGTCTGTCATTTACCAAATGCTTTAGTTTAGCCTGTGTACTTTGCCACACAAATTATTTTTAAACTGTAGTCGTTTTTTGAGAAAGAACTGTAATCTACAAACATGCTACATCCTGTGAGAAATGCTAACAGGCTGAATAAAACAAGTAAAGGTTAGTATATCAAAGCCAGGCTCCAAAAATACCAGAAAGAATGATCAAAGCGTAGATTCTTCCACTTGCTTAAACAGTCAATAATTACCCTTAATTCCCATTCATTGAGCCAACACAGTTTACACAAAGCGACCAAACGTATCCAAACGCTTTGTTGTCACGCATATTTTTCATCCCCCGTCCACCTTTTAGTTTTCATTACATTACATTACATTGCAACGATTATCAATTGTACGGGCTAATTAATATATGCACACACATTCTGTTTGATGCTTAAAGATGTAATAAGGAATGGATATGAAGAACATTATTGGAAAAACTGTGTATATATTGCATCATCAATGACAGCATTGATGTTTTCAAACATCCCCTAATGAATCAACTTTAAACTGCACTTTACTCTCAGCAGGGGGTGGGGGGTTGCCTCATTAGTACTATTATCCAATCAGAATTCAGCATTAGCAGCTTAATACCCGCGGCACGGTGATAGATATGACAAACGGATGGATCGGGTTGTCAAACCAAGCTCCAAATCCTCCAGGCGCCAGAGGCAGAATGCTTCAAATGCTACATAAGTTCTGACGAAAAACCAATTGACCGCATGAAAGTACATTTTTATCCTATTGCGATTTGGTTTGTGTGATTGACCAGGGGTTTTTGTGGGCTTATGATTGATTTAACCCCGGTAGGAGATGGTAGAGGTGTGCCAAGCGCTTGTCTTTGCTGGCTTGGTCTATCGTGCTAGCTGTAGCTCGGTATCATGCTAGCCATGGGTGCTGCTGACACTGACAAGCCCGCCAGAGCCCTTCTTGTTTCACGGTATCCGGTGTCACTACAGTTTGTGGGCAGCGTGGATGACAGTTTGTATGACAGGAGCGAGAGACATTGACTGGACATAAAGGGAGAGAGTGAGAGAGATGGATAGGGAAACAGCCAGAGAGAGAGTGGCTAATTGGAGATAATCCCGGACAATGTTTTGGGCTGTGATTTTTTGATCTGAGCTTGGGTAAGTAAGGAAGCCGATGGTTGGAAACATTTGCTTTGGACACTGCGGTGGATATAATACGAGCAGGGGAATGGGAAATGGTACATATTGGAAGAACACATGTAAGTCATTATAAGAGGGAAATTAAAGATCATACCCGACAGTACCTGAAATCTCCTGGAAGTGATATTTGATCGCCTGGCCTCAAAACTCATAGCCAAAATATACTCTTGCGTGTAATGTCAACTGAAAGGGAATTTCAACAGCAAAAGTTCTTATTGTGAATTAAAACCTTATTAACATACCAGAATGAACCCGAGACCAGCGGGAACGGAAGACAAAGGATCACAATTCCTGATAGAATGTTTTTCAATTCTTCCCTGTCTGTTCTTCTCTTTGCTCTGCTTTTGGGGGTCATCCGATGGTTAACAAAACCAAACTGCAGTGCCCTTTTAAATGAAATTCAGCCAACTGTTTTTTTTTTTATCAAATTAAAAAGACAAGACAAAGGAATATTTTGAATTTGAAATCCCTAACTCCCCCCTGCAAAGATCCCCATAGTGTTGTGGCAGGTGGTGGGTCGGGAAACGAATGGAGTTGTTGCCACGACCGCAGTAAGCTGCCCCTGCTTCCCGAATGGAAATGGAGACCCTGTAGACTCCGCACCTACAGCAACATCTTAAGTCCCAGACCATTAACACTGGATAAATCTGCCCATCAAATTTCATCCTTGGAAACCAATCCGTATGTATTTTCTTTAGGGGAGGTGGGGGTTTCGTTGTACCATGGGCGGGCCTTGGGGCCTTGTGAGACCGGGACCTAATAAAACAGACTCGAAAAAACTTGAATCACTTCATAAAGGAGGAGATACATTTAAAATAATAAGATATAAATCTGGCAGACCGCAAAAAAAGGGGTCTTTTGAGGGTGCAAGATTGCTGTCTCCTATCCCCTGGAAGAAGTTAAAAACATTGTCCAGACTTTCTCGTTCATACCCCATGAGAGCTGACTCCATTTGCTCTGGTCCACTCAGCAGATTCCATCCCATTTTCCCATCGATTTACTCCCCCGCCATGCACACGCATGCGCGCACACACACGCCCACACACACACACAGACACACACACACACCCCGAGCCAACGCTCTCCGATCTACGCCCTCCCTCTGTAGAAGAGGAGCAAATTAAAAGGCTGACACACTGAGCTATCGTTCAGACTGGGAGAACAGAGAGTGACACCGGGGCTGAGACATCTATTTCTCTGCGCCGCTCCATAGTTCCCAGCATGAGTGAGTAAATTAGTCAGAGGGTAGTTAATAAGCTTTAAATGATTGTCCGGTAATACGATAACGCAGAAAGCCGCTGCTGCATGATGGAGCAATTATCGAAACACGCGAAAATGATGATAAATGATTGTCAGTCAAGAGTTTATGTCAATATATGCGTAAGAAGAAGATAAGTCGTTTGTTCAACGTGAAGTCTGTGTTAGTTCTAGACAGGTCACATGTACAATGCTACCCCTCGTTGGCCTTTTCACTGCATTATTTCATTTCCTTCTCATCCGAACCTCAAAGAAAGTCATATCCCCCTAATTTGCAGCTGCCTAATAAGTTACCCAGTCATGTCTGGCCAGGGTTGGGTCAGCATGCCTGGCCAATGGGAACGGCACTCAATGTCAGTGTGTGTGTGTGTGTGTGTGTGTGTGTGTGTGTGTGTGTGTGTGTGTGTGTGCGTGTGTGTGTGTGTGTGTGTGTGTGTGTGTGTGTGTCTGTGTGTGTGTGTGTGTGTGTGTGTGTGTGTGTGTGTGTGTGTGTGGGTGTGTGTGTGTGTGTGTGTGTGTGTGTGTGTGTGCGTGTATGTGCATGTTTGAATATATAAATACATGTTCAAGTTGTTACCATGGTATCGGATTTTATATGAGAAACCAGTAGGAAGAAACGTGTGTTACGATTTGTATAATAAGATGTATAATTCATTGTTTATATGTACATTATAAATATAATGTAAAAGTCTGTTCTTTGGACGAGTAAGTTAACCCACAAGGAAATCTTGGTGGTGCATTGTAATAAAAAAGGTGCAATAAACAAATACACCTTAATATACACTTTTATGTTTCTTTCAGGCATAACCTCGCCCACAAAAAAAATGTGAATAAAGTTAACAACCGCAGGACTCCGAGATAAAAATGCACTTCTTTGGAACTCTTCCTCTGTCCGTTCGTGTGAGTGTGTGTGTGTGTCTGTGTGCGTGTGCGTGCGTGCGTGCGTGCGTGCGTGCGTGCGTGCGTGCGTGCGTGTCAGTTGGTATCTTGTTCATGTACTTCCTGTATCAGGTTGGGGCTGACACCGCCGCTGAGAGCTAAATGTTTCCTTCCCCGGGCAGCGTAGCGTGTCGGCGAGAGGAGACACCTGGCTTTAGGTGTTCCCTTCCCCACTTGGATCAGCCGATATGAAAAACATCTCCTCAACGGTGTGAACGTGAATTACAAAACTGGTTATGAAAATGTGTGTTATTGTTAAAAGACCCGAGTTTGAGCGCAGACAGGCTCACCGTAGTAACCGGGTGAGACGATTTTTTTTGTCTTTAAATGCACCATGGAATCGTGTGTAAGCTTGCACTCTTTCTCAAAGCCATGCTGAAAGTTGTCAGCCCAGCAAATATCATTATTTTCACCTTAGAGAAAGTAAAATAGGATAGCTGCAGAAATATAATTTCAATGTTTAGTCAACTACGTTTTTTTGTTCTTTGTAGTGTTTGCTTCGGTTATTCAAGAGCTGGTACCATGGTTACCACGGGAAGGCCATCAACGCCCTCCTTCCCCAAGGTTAATGATGTGATGCGAGCAGAGTTGCATATCTGTTATTTACTTTCAACTCCTAATTAAAAGTAAAGCAATAATTACAATCCGAAATACAGTGATTGTAAAAACCTCTGTTACAGACACTCACAAACACAAACAAAGACGCACAGACGCACACATTCTTCTTCTCTGATGCATGGTGGCGGTATGCGAGGTATCTAAACAATGCAGAACAATACCTGAGTCAGATCCCAGATCTTTTATCCCTGGATGAATGTGTTTCTGGTTGGACCATGAGCCAAAAAGCTGTTTGACATTCTTCAAATTATCTTTCAGTTCAAAAGATTTTTATTTCCAATTCATTTTTCTTTCCTACCTATTTTATGACGTCCTACCTCTGTCTATCTCTCTGGTTCCCATGGTAGCAGCATAATGCCTCAACCTTTTAAAGAGTGCAAAAGAAACATACAAAACCGTAAAGAAATAAATAGTTTTTTGCACTGCACGGGAGTTCTCAGTGCTCCAGGCGATGGATGGGGCGGAGTCTCTTCTCTGAAAGTTTCTGCCTGTATGCTTTCTGTGTGTTACTATGTCAGCATTGAACACATGAACTGTCTCTTTTTATCAGCAGAGTTAGCACATGAGTCCGGTCGATGGTTTGTCTGTCTGTGTCTGCTTATGTGTGTGTGTGTGTGTGTGTGTGTGTGTGTGTGTGTGTGTGTGTGTGTGTGTGTGTGTGTGTGTGGGTGCGTGTGTGTGTGTGTGTGTGTGTGTGTGTGTGTGCGTTGGGAAGGCCAGCAAAGCACTGTGGCTGCAGAAGAATGAGCTGTTCTGTCTGTGTTTCTCTCTCTCTCAATCCATCTCCTTCTTTCTCGTTCTCTCTGTCCATCCCTATATCTAGCTCTATCTCTCTCTCTCGCTCTCTATCTCTCAGCTGATGTTATCTTAATCTATCCTGTCTTCTCTGCTAAGCCACTCCCCACCATACCTCCAATCGGCAGTAAATACGGGTACTTCATTGTTGACCTTTGTGCATTGGCATGCATGCGCCGTGCGTGTTTGTCTGTTTATCTGTGTGCATCTGTGTGCGTGCGTGCTCAGGCTGTTCTGTTGATGGGTTCGGATTTCCATCGACATGTCCTTGCTTGCGACCATATGGAGTTTGAAACTAATAGCAGGCCATCAACGGAACCATCACCCCCCTTCAAGCTAGCTGCTTATAGTGTTACCTCGTGCAAATGCTGTGCTCACATGGAACCAGGCAGGCGGTACATGGCACACGGGATATCATGTTAGTGGGCGATATAGCAGGACGGTAATGTTAGGTGAGGCCTGCAGTAAACACTGGCAACAGTATAAACAGTTTAAAACAATGAAACATTATACAATCCTCCGTGATGAAATGTACACCCGGACGTTACGTAGCTCCCATTCACAAGAATGGGTAATTATTTTTGGATTCTATAGCTAAAGGCATTTCTAGAATAATACATGAAATGTTATTAAT
>NC_136940.1:3993678-4001178 GCF_949987615.1 Pollachius pollachius
TCATGTTCAGTCGTTCCCAGCCACTAAAATACGATGAGATGTAAGCCACTGCCACGCTCTGCCGGACCATAAAGGAACGCCTGGCGCCCTCCCCGGAGAAAAAAGGTTGAGCATTGCTCACGCGGCTTTTGGTGTTTTTCTTTGGCCCATTTGTGTTTTCCGTACGGGCTTGTGTTTTCCTTCATTTTGATCCCGACCACACCTTTACTGGTCACGCTGGATCGGATATAAAACTGTATGTTATGAAAACTCTTTTTCGTAGTCACAGACAAACCAACGTGTCATTTAATGCGTATGTTCAGCCGTTTTGTCATTTGGATTGGCCACGTTTCGGACAGGTGCGTACATTTAACCACGAAGACGTGACTCATTAACTTCACAATGGGTGCACTTCACACCACTGGAGTTTATCTGGACCCTCACTCCCTTCAACCCCTTACCCCGCACCCCCTCATTTCACGGTCATAAAGGAGATACCGTGATTCATCAGCCAAAAACTTTTCATTTTCTCTTAGTTAAATACACTGCCACTCCTGCTTCATAAGGTCACACCGTGCTAGAGACCGGATCAAACCAGATAGGCATGAAAATGCACCTGAATGAGGTATTGTAACCCCAGACGCACCATGTCTTCTCCCTTTTATTCAAAAGGAAATTCGAGATACTTGAAATTAATATGACCTTTAGACTTTCCCTCAAAGCTATTGTAACCCTTTGATTGTGACTCATCTCCCTGCTCTTCCCTCCACCTCCACCTCCTCCTCCTTCTCCTCCCCTTTCAAAGTCAGCTGGGCACAGAGTCAGCTGGGCACGGGTGGATAGTCATTGGCCGGGACTCGGGTGCGTGTCGAGGTGGGCAGGTTCGTTATGTCTGTGCAGGGGTGGTTTCTCATCTTGACTCACCGAGGTACCGCCATCGCTGAGACGGAATTATGAGCGTGTTTATGTAAGTAATGCAGTTCCAGGCAATGCCTTACCCCAGGCTTTGATTCTCACTTAGTCATCAGGCTTGCTTTGGTGTCTGATGGTCAAAAACAGCCATTCGGTGTGAGCGTGTGTGTGTGTCTGTACTTGTGTGTGTGTGTGTGTGTGTGTGTGTGTGTGTGTGTGTGTGTGTTGGAGGTTGAAAGAGAAATCCCAGAATAGCTCTGGGCTCTGTTATGTGCTGACGGAGGAGTGTATGAACACAAGGTGTGTATGAACACGAACAGAGACAGACAGACACACACACACTCATTCTGCGGCTCTGTCTCTCAATCCCTCACGTCCTGACGCACGTGTATCTTAGCATGTCAGCACGTGTACTTCCTGCCTGAACACCTCCCACGCCGTACCCTTAATTGGAGCCCCCCCAGATGCAGAAGCACCACTCCGCTGAAAGAGCCCTTTTGTCCACTCCCCTCCTCGTTTGTCACTGGAGTTCATGCAATGCCAGACCCTAATTTAAATTCGGAAATTGGACCTCATAATGGAATCTTCCTGTATTGCATTACTGTCCCTCCCTTTCTGTTTTTTTGTCCTTGTCGTTCTCCTCCATCTGTTTACAAATCTGTTCAGTAGGTTCTAGGTAAACACTTCATTTACAAATAGTATTGAATCTGATAAGGGTAAGGGGATTTCCTTTAGTCCTCTTCATTTGACCCGTCCGTGCACCCATACCGTGCAGACCGACTCTGAATCACGAGGCCAGATTCAGGGTCACGGGGAGAGGGGCCATGGACTGGAAGCGTGTGTCCCCAGACACGCCCTTAGCTTCTAGTTTGTGGCCTCGTGAGGAGCTGGCATCGGCGGAGACGTTCGCAAGAGAGCCCGAGAACGCGTGAAAGGAGAGCGGCTGGAAATAACCTGAGAGCCGCGAGGAGGGCGAGAAGAGAAAAGACGAGGGCGCGAGGAAGGAGGGAGGGAGATGGCGAGTGAAGGAGGGAGTTAATGCGCACGTTCCAACGGTTGTTCCTCGTAGAAAACACAAGACCCCTGTTGGTGAAACATGGGGTGAGGAAGGGTGTGGTAGCAAAGAGAAAGAAAGGTGCTGGAAGCCTGTTCGTTTCATAAACATGTCAAAGCTGGGCTTGAATTGGGAAGTAATGACATGGGAAATGTGCTTTTGGGTCTCCTCTGTCATCTCGTTGGTCATACCCCATTCCCTCCAGGACGCAGGGAACGGTTCATGGGATTGAAACAGGCAGAGAGAGTGAGAGGGGTTGGAATCTTTGTACAGTAAATTGCCTTATTCTATTTTACGTTTTTTTTACTTTGACTAAAAGGGAAAGTTTTAAGAAGAAAAAAAGCTTTGGAGCTTTTGGTAGCCGGCTGAATTTCAAAGAATTGGCGGAGGATGGCTGGGCTGCAATCCGCAGAATGAGCTGGAATGCTAATGCATTTTAACTCAATTTAGTTCTCCTCCACCGTTGGCCCCCAAACACCATAAGCTCAAGATGGATGGTCACGTTTTCTCTCTCCCTTAAGAAGTAAACATCTGCTCATCCCTCCCCATGACACGCGGCTCACCATCTGTCCTTTGCCTCCTTTTCCCTGCCTGTCTTTCACTATTTCTTTTTGGCAGTTTAAATAACAGAAGGTCTTATTAATATCTAGTAATCACAAGTAAAGACACTTTCGTCAAAAGTGATTCATGGAGACAAATGATTTCACAATTTTATTTTTGAGCAGCTAGGGTGAGGTTTTAGGGTGTGGCTTTAAAAACCACCCCAGAAGAAGGGTTAGAGTTAGTTCCTTGATGGGGCCCTAAGTCCGAGGAGGGGACCCCAAGGTCAGGTGACCCCAGGGTCAGGTGACCCCAGGGTGACCTTTCGAAAAAAAGAAGCATGAATGGCATTGTTGTTATTTATTTTTTTATGTTGGGGTCAAGAAAAGTGTAAAACTTAGAAAGGGGACGCGGGTCAAAAAAGATGGAGAACGCCTGGTCCAAACTAGTTACTAAAGACACTGTTAATGCAAACAGCCAGGGTAAATGCTCACTTAATGAATAATAATGCTAGTCGTAGTTGAATCCTTAATGTTCAATGGCGACCGTGTATACATGTGCTTAGATGCAAACTAGTGCCAGCCATGCTGTGGTGAACAGGCCCATGGCCCTCCAACAGCAGGACAAAAGGCTGTTCTTACTGAAACTAGAGATGGGCAGGGGAGCATCTGGTAACCTGGACACTGGGCAAGCAAGGTAGCTGAGCCACACTGGAAACATGCCAATAATGCAAGCCCTCCTTCAGGTCTCTTGGCAGGCCAAGTGCAAACCTGATATGTTGCCTTTGCAACGTCTCTCCTGCTCTCTTTTGCTCCCTCTCTCTCTTCTTTTTTCATTCTTTACTGGAGTCAACTCAGTTTTCTCTCTCTCCTCATGTCGGAGTCTTTCTCTCTCTCTCTCTCTCTTCTTTTTGCAGTGTCACCCTTCTTTCTTTTCCTCTCAACTTTACCTCAACCCTTCTCTGTGCTTGTGTTGGAATCCCTCTCTCAAACACCCACGCACACACACACAAACACACACACACGCACGCACGCACGCACACACACACACATACACTCACACACACACACACACACACACACACACACTTCCATATTTCATCCTGTTTCTCTCTCTCTTTTGTTGGTGTTCTGTTCTCCCTCTGCTCTCTCACTCCTTCTTTTGCTGTCACTCTTTTCTATTCTCTCTCGAACTCACTCCTCTCTCTCTTCGCCTCGAGGTTTTTGCTCTCCTCTCTCGCTCTATCTTGCTTCCGTCTCTCTCCCCCCCTCTCACTCCCTCTCTGTCATTCTCTAATGTTTTCACCACCACCTCCACCTTTTCCTCCGGAGTGGGAAAGCGATACGCTGAAGAGCTGCCAGTATCCCTGCATGTCGAAGATCGCCTTTCTGTCGAGGTGTTGAACAAAGAGTCACTTGGTCCAGGAAGTACACGACAAGATGTAAGTCTGTCGTTCTCTCTCACACACACATACGCACGCACGCACGCACGCACTCACGCACGCACACACACACAAACAGGCAAACGTCCCCCTATACACGAGATGTTCCCTTGTAGTGCTTGCCAAACCTCACTCCCTCTGACTCTCTGTCCCTCTCTCTCGCTCTCTGTTTCTCCCTCTACCTGGGTCTCTCTCTCTCTTTCCATCGAGGAGCAGGCAGGAGCAGCAGTGTTGAAAACAAATAGAAACCAAGCAATAAGGCGACACCCTGACGACTCCTAACAAATTGCTTTCTCTTGTGTTATCCCTTCCATCCTTTCACTTACCCAGAGGGCCGCCGGTTGAAAGTCAAAAGAGCTACTGTCTATGTGAATGTGTGTGTGTGTGTGTGTGTGTGTGTGTGTGTTTTAAGGGGGTATCAGAGGAGGAGGAGGAGAGGGAGGAGGAGGAGGAGGAGGAGGAGGAGGAGGAGAGGGAGGAGGACAAAACACAAGTAGATTTCCTCTTGGACACGATCTCATCATCTTTTGTTGCCAGTGTCAGGCAGATGGTGCCGCCTGGAACCTCCATCAACCCCCTGCAAGGACTCTCACACCCAACACACACACACACACACACACACACACACACACACACACACACACACACACACACACACACACACACACACACACACACACACACACACACACACACACACACACACGCAATCACATGCATGCTCACACACACACAAACACATTGACAAACAAACCCATTTACACAATCATGTGCAAAAACAAACACACACACACACACGCACACACACACACACACACACACACACACACACTAAAACACACTCACACGCTCACACAGGCATAGAAATAAAGCCACCACACCCACCCTCTGTGTAACGCACCATACATTATTCCGCTACCCTTCCGCACTTTGTTTGTGCTGCGGTGATGAGGCCTATGCATTCCCAGAAGATGTCATCACAAGCCTCAGCCTCCGCTGCTGTTGCGGTCACACTGCCAGCGCCTCTACTTCCGCTGTAAAGCCAGCCCTGGAGGGTACTTCCAGGCGGCGGCCACGCACACCACCACTTGGAGAACATTGACGTACACCGCCGTTCAAAAGTGCTGGGTCACTTGGAAATGTCCCTATTTTTTTAAAGAAAACCATTGTTTTTTTCAAGGGCGATATCATTACATTAATAAGAAATAGGGTCTTGACATTGTTAATGTGGTAAATGGTTATTCTAGATGGAAACTGCTGCTTTTTAATGGAATATCTACATAGGTGTACAGAGGTCTATTTCCAGCAACCATCACTCCTGTGTTCTAATGGTACATTGTTTTTCTAATCGTGTTAAGAGGCTAATGATTTATGATTAGAAAACCCTTGTGCAATCAGTGTTAGCACAGCTGAAAACTGTTGAATAAAAGTGTGAGTTTCATGGAAAACATGAAATTGTCTGGGTGACCCCAGACCTTCGAAGGGTAGTGTAAGTATGAAATATTGCTTGCCATGTGGCTTGCTCTATTGATTTATCGTCTTCCAGCAGCAGTTTTTATCCAAAGTGAGGGTGGTGAGTGAGTTATTTACATAAAAGGCGTAGTTGATGCAGCCTGTACATGAATACCTGCAGGTAGGATGAGGCTATCCAGCTTTGAACCCAGGACCCATCTTTGGCCTGGGATTCAAACACAACCCTAACCACAAGACTAACCCTGCACGTTTGGATTGGTGTATACGGCTTCAAAGGCATTGTAGAATGATGTTCAGGAGCATGTCTCATATCTGTAATTGGCCAGATAAAATGGATAATTAGCACGGGAAAGAAAGTAGGTGGAATGTGATTATGAAAAGGGAAACTCAATGATGTTATCGGTTGAAACGTCTCGACATGCTGAGTCAAAAAATAATAATGAGCTGTCAAGGAAGCTACACTTAGGAGATTTCGATGTAAAATACTGAATAACTCGAAGCCTTTTGCACGGTTACTTAAATTGATGAATAGAACCGAATAAAATAATAATAATATAAATAGATGGTGGGAATGAAGTAACAAGGTGAAACAGTCGTAGGGTATTTAAGGGCCAGGTGTGGGTGTCACTGTTTTGACTTGAAAGACAAGCTATGACGGCGGGAGCTGACACAGACTTTGTGACAGGTCACCCAAGTTAAGAAATCTGTGAAATGCATTTGTATGCGAATGCATGGGCAAATGTGTGTGTGTGTGTGTGTGTGTGTGTGTGTGTGTGTGTGTGTGTGTGTGTGTGTGTGTGTGTGTGTGTGTGTGTGTTGGGGGGGGGGGGGCAGTCTAATTGCCAAGGCTACCCTCCAAAATGCTACATGCATGTACATGTTCGTGGCTATGTTTTTCATGCCTCTGGACCCAGAGTGTCGACGTAAACCCTCATTACGTTCACACAACCCACCTCGCCCATATACATAAAACCGCCGATGACAACAGAGCTTTCAGAGGAGGAAGCAACTCACCCCCCCCCCCCCCCCCCCCCTCCCTCCCCATTGGTCCCTCCCCGTTGGCCAACCGGCGAACACAGAGAGAAGCAACATTGACAAATCAGCACGGCACAAGGTCACCGTGTCATAACCTGTTTGTAGAGCCGACACCTGCAACAGCTGCCTCCTCTCTCACACCTCCATCATCACCGCCCTCGGCTCCTCGCGGTGTGTGTGTGTGTGTGTGTGTGTGTGTGTGTGTGTGTGTGTGTGTGTGTGTGTGTGTGTGTGTGTGTGTGCGTGTGTGTTTGTGTGTGTCTGTGTGTGCGTGGGAGAGAGTTATTGGAACACCAGCTGTACGGATGTCGTACTGTCACCGCAGTGAGTGGTGACAGCCATTGGAGTTCAATTGGACTCCATTTTGGAATCCATTCCGAGTGTTTTCCTACTTCCACTGCTGTGAACTGGAGCATGCTGTATTCTGCTTGATTTTTTGAACTTGAACTCCACAGTCGACCAAAGTTGCAGTTTCATTTTGGCTTTACGGGGCAGAATACAGACAACAATCATCATGCGATATCTAGCACATGAAAGAAGATAAATATATATATAAACTGCAATTTGGCAGAAAGGTAGAGGTTGGAGAGCAAAATGGCTTTCGCATTTGGTATTGACCTTTCGTATGAATTCCTGATGGCCCTTAGAGCTCTGTAGGTCATCAACAGGTCAGTGCTTTCAGCTGAATCGACAGCAGAATCACCCTAGTCGTTGGACTTCACAAGTTCTCTTTGATGGCCAGCTGTTTTACTGGTTATACAATCATCGTATTTATCCCAATTAAGTCATAATTGCAAGCTATTCATTTTTCTCTATGAAGCAGAGAAGATCCCATGTCATACTGCCTGTTGAATTAAACGACTCCGTCTGACTCTGGGGCTTGTGTAAACCATCATTTATTACCTCCTCAGCTACCATAAAAAAACATGCAAATACGCAGAGTGACACTAGACAGTCAATAAAAGCTTGGAGTCTCCAGTCAAGGAGGGGACTCAAACACGCTGCTATTTGCAAAGAAGTTGTTTCTTGTTTGCCCACATGTTAATTGTAACTGACACGAGAATAA
>NC_136940.1:4006178-4018678 GCF_949987615.1 Pollachius pollachius
GAGAGTGAGAGAGCAAGAAAGTGAAAGAGTGAGAGAGAGAGAGACAAAGAGAAACAGAAAGAGAGAAAGTAGGTGCCTGGTATTGGTTGGGGGGCCCTAGCGGTAATCAAGTCCTTGCTGACAGACGGAGAAAGGGGCCCCTTGTTTGGGGCCGCACGGCTGAAACAAGATAGACTAACGACATGCTGGGGGAAATCTAGCCAAGCCCCTCTTGTTTGATGATGAAGAGCTTGGTTACAGTTGTCAATTTATTATATTGCAGATTCATCTGAGAGATTTTACGATTTACAGAGATCGAGAAAGATCAGATGATTGTGTATTCACACTCGGCCTAAATTTGGCCCTTGAACTTTTTTTTGTTTGTTCCTCGTCATCCTGTGCGCCTGCGTTCAATTTCCCCTTCATCTGTTTGTATTTACGTACACACAACCTCAAAATACTGCTGTGAGAAATCACAAATTCAACATTGTTGGTCTTTTATTGGATCCTACAGAATATAACGGTGACCAATTCACATCACACAGCAAGCATAATCATAGGAATGGGAAAAGTGGTTGCATGTGAAAGATACAATCCATGTACAGGCGCACGAGTAACACATATTACTTTATGTTGAAATTGGCTTGTCGGTCCAATCCCATACTTATTGTGGATCGTTTTACAGCGGTGAGGGCGATTACCGCAACCGAATGACATCCCCGTGGTTCTGACGAGGAGGTGAGTGCACGCAAACAACGTTTGAACAGATGTACATTTAAGAGCAAAACTCTTGGAGAGAAAGAGAGAGAGTGAAAGAGAATGAGAGACAGAGAAAGCTTTAGAGAGAGAATGAGAGAGTGAAAGAGTGAGAGAGAGAGAATGAAAAAGAGATTGAGAGAGAATGAAAGAGTGAGAGAGAGGGAGAGAGAGAGAAATTAAAAAAATAGTGAGAGAGAGTGAAAGAGTGGGAGAGAGAATGAGAAATAGAGAGAGTGAAAGAGTGAGAGAGTGAGAAAGAGAGAATGAGAAAAAGACAGAGAGAGTGAAAGAGTGAATGATCAAGAGAGAGAGCGAAAGAGTGCGAGAGAAAGGTTTTACACTTGAGAGTGTACAACTGTTCCATATCAAATGTCAATCCTGCTGCCCATCAAGTCTACCCAGCAAGTGCCTGAAATGTATTGAATGTAGATATTCGTCCATTCTTCATATGCTTTTGATTCTTCCTTTGTTTCACCCATCCACCCGTGGTTGTGTTGCTCTGCTCCAACCACAGTGGCCGCTTCACTCTCAGCCCTGAGCTTCGTCTGAAGCTACTCACCCCTGACCTTTGAACTCCGATGAACCTGCCGGGCCAACGGCCGGTCAATAAAAGACAAACGGTTGGGACCTCATTAAAGATGACATCTCGCCAGGGAACCACAAGCTTGTAAAGGTACTAAGCAAACTGACCGACAGATTGCTAAGTGCTATGTGCATATGGAAATAACTATATATTCTTTTGGCCAATGGGGAAGACAAAGAACCGTGCTCCTCACCTTATACACACACACACACACACACACACACACACACACACACACACACACACACACACACACACACACACACACACACACACACACACAAACACACACACCGCACAAACACAAACCCTCAACACACACACACTCTTTTGGGTGCATCCTAACAAACAACTGTCTGAATAGAGGATGTGACAGACCTACTTACATAGACCGGTCACAGAATGACAGATAGTGCCATTCATTTCCTAAGTGGGAGTGCAACAGTGTGATAGAGGGAGGTCAGTTGTCAGTGAGTGATCACCAGAAAAGCACAAGCATTATGATCACACGCAAGGTTTTTACAATTCCTCTTTTTTGTGAAATTGCTGATAAAGTATAAAATGCTCACATTGCTTTTATTTATTTCACCAAAACAGCCGTGGGAAAAAGCCTTACTTTGATTAAATACCTTTGGCTGCTTTCTCTCTGTCTACTTTGATATTTAGTGATGTAGTCTAAATAAATGTTGTTAGTGAAGTACATTTTTTTTAAAGTTTATGCAAATGTGTACGCAGGGAAAAAAACGGTTCATTCTGCATCATGGAACTCCAACAGCCCCCGCATCACAGATAAATAGGAGGACTTTACGTGTATTACCTGTCAGCAAGTTGGCAGATTTGGCAAAGAGTGAAAAACAATCTCACAGGCAGAGAACTAATTACAAAACAGGGACGGCAGCCAAAGGTCGCCCAGCGCTTGATTAAATCATCAATAACGTTTTAGCGCTCGCCGCCATTATCGTCAGTCTAACAGCGTTATTAATCCGTCTCGCAAGTCCTCTCCATTCATCAGCAGACCTATGGACAGATAAATAATCTCTTCCCAGAACGCTGCGGGTGAACGATTGTGCAAACGCTGTGAAGAGGATGATGGATCCGGTAAAACGGAAGTTTGAAACCGGCGAGAAAGAAAAAGAAAATCTAGCAGTTGGAGACTTGAGTGAAGAATTTGTTTTGCTCACTTCTAGGGCGTTCAGATTCCTCACAGCTGGACGCATGAATATTTACAGTATATCTAGCGAGGATTGGCAGAAGAATTATTCTGAACAGCTTTGGAGTATTGATTTATACGGGAGGAGGAAAATCATGGATATATTTCATGGTCTTCATGTTTTATTGTATTGTAGGAGCTCTCAACTGTTTTTTGAAGGCTTTTGTAGTTCAGTTCAGGTTATTTATTAATGTGTTATTTTATTAGAGTCATACATTCCACAAGAAAAATACAGACTGTCTTGGAAAATGAATTAAGAGGTTGAATAAAATAATTAGAAAAGAAAAAGTGAAATAATTCAAGTCTGCCTAAGTTTTCAGCAGATGCCTTGAATTCCTATATAATAATCTGCATACAGACATATATCAGACTTTGAAAGTGTTCAGAAGAGTTAAACACACTCAATTCATTGAGGTGGAGATACTCGATGAATGCTTGGAAAGATGCACGGTCAAAATGGTTAAAGACAGCAGGATAGATCATCTCAAACTGCTTGCCAAGTCAGTTCTGGGTCTGAATCCCTCTAAGAGAATATGAAATGAGCACATCTGTGTTCCAGGAATTTCCCACCACAACACATAGTGTTAGTCAGAACTGAATCACACAGTAAAGAAATACATTTCAAAAGTGTGGTTTCACAACTTTTTAAACCCCTCCGAGCACATTTAAATCATTTGCTACCCTTCGGAGGACAGATCCACAAAAATCGCTAAATCCACAATTAAATTAATCCAGTAGCAAATGGATGCCAGTCTTTATTTTCAGTTTTATTATTTTTTTTAGCATAGTTCAAATATTTCCTCACTGGACCTGCTGCATGAAGGTTAGAATGAACAGAAGACAGTAAGACCAGGCAGCTGTGGTGATAGCAAGTGGAGGGGAGTGAGGTTAAGAATTTACCCAATACAAGCTATTCAATACAACACACCAATCTTACAATACTTATGCAGACCAAACTCACTAAAAGCCACTGAAGGGAGACCCACCGAAAGATCCCTCCTGCCCCATACATACTGCCTCAGTGGACGGCCTGAGGGAAGACAAATGTGCTGGAGCACAGCATTAAACGTGCAGTGTGTAGAATTGAGTGCCATCTAGCAGTTTAGTTATTTCATTAGTGTATTATCTCATGAAAATAAGAATCATTAGCTTAGATATCTACATAGGCAGCGGCTCCTCTACCACTGAGCCTGCCATGTTGTACAACCATGTTTCCAAAGTTACCCAGAATGGCTCTCGAGAGGACAGGTTTTAAAACTTGCAACCATAATCGCTATTTTTCTTGCAAACAAACGTCGTTGGAAACGGAGAGGTGAGGGGGGTTGAGTGGGAGGGTTATTCTCTTGGTTGCAGTCGGCAACCTCACCCCTAGATGGACCTAAATCCTGCACACCTCTTCTTTAATGGTCAAGCTATACTTTACAGCTACACACCCAGAATTTGGCCTCAGGACAAGGACATGCAAAGAATGGCTTCTGCTGTTAGCCATGCCTCTTTTATTACCTCACTGAAACCGCCTGGTTAGATCCAGCTCTGCAGGGTCATAGACTCCAGCAGTTCCACACTGGAATGAAAGCCAGATCATTTGCACAATAAGATGCCACAACCTTGCATCCAGCACCACAATTAATATACAAATTGCATATCACACACCTGATGTACGAATTAAAATATGGAACCCAAATGCATATACCAAGGTAATTACTTGCATTCTATAGGTGAAAAATAAAAGTGATGGCATTTCAATATTTGAATATTCCTCAAAGGTCAAATCACTTATGCAGGCAGAAAGATGCCAAACGGATCGCTGTCTGATGGCTTTCACGATTCAGCCTGCTCCAGTTTGGACCCCCCATTCTATAACAAGTTCATCCTCTGTTGGAGGGAGAGAAGGGAGAGGTATGGTACAGGAGGAGTGTCTTTAAAACTTCACAACCGCCCAGAATGTCAGCCCCCCTCCAACCGGCAGGCCTGCTGTTGCTCCCACTCCTCGCAGCGGCGGTGCAATGGAACCCCAGGACAATAAAGCAAAGGTTAAGCAGAAGGCCCGTCTGAGACAGAGTGCAGAGGCAGCACTACGGGGTGGTGCTGCAGGGGACCCCAAGGTACGGCGTGTACCTCCCCCTCTGTGTGTGAGGCCTTCGAAGGCCGCCCGTGAGGTGTGAGCTGTTGTACGTAGGGTACAACGTGTCGCGCGGTCGCTCCCTTTGTCCCTGCCCTGACGCAGGAGGTGACAAAGGTGGGACGGCGATTCGCCAGCGAGCGGCCGAGACGTGTTTCGCACGCTGTTTGTGGACACATGTGCGATATGTGCGTCGTTGTTTGTGTCTAACCCTATATTTACATGATACGCGGGTGTTTTAGAGTTTGTGTGTGTTCCGCTTCTTTTTTGCTGCTGCAAATATTTGTTTGTTTTATCGGAATGAAAATAGATTGGATAAAGCCTTACATTGCCCATCTCGGTATTAGGCAAAAGGACCAAATTCAGACGCTAGACAATTTTTCTAACTGTCTCTAAAGCTCTTTTATCAAACTGAATTGTTTGACATTATAGTTATGGCACGGTCTTCACGTTGCTGGCTGGGAAAAGGATTATTTGGTTTCCAAAAAAGCAGAACCAAAACAAAACCAAAACAGAATCCAGCAGGCTGTAAACATGTCTTTCTGACCAGAACTGGCTTTTCTCCTGGTTTGTCATTAAACTCAGTAATGCCTCAGGGGCATTGCAGAGAAACACTTAAGGACTCTTGACATTCTTAACAAATAGATTCTCAGTTCAAATAAGAATTAGAACTAGAAGTATTATGGTTACCTTGTGGCTGCAGATTAAACTCAGAATGTTACTTGTTTACTGGGAAGAGCCTACTGGGTTGAGCCACCAAAAACATGCAATCTAGTATAATTGTAGATTGTCTAAATTGTCAGGTGATGTGAATGATGCCTCTGAGAACCAGTGATAGTCTAGTCAAATACAAACACAAACACTACACATAAATGCATACTACCGCATTCTCTACAGATGAGCATCATAACTTAACGTGAATGGACGGTGTAGAATCAACTCAAACACATACATGCGACTCCGCAATAAGATGCCTTGAGACCATTGCTGTTTTTGTATCATTCAGATGTGTAAATTGCGGCTTGTAAATGCTAGTCATCGTCAGACTATTATGTCTAAACCAGAGGCTTGGAATGAAAACAAAGCGAAATGCACCCTGTCCACAAACAATTCAGGGTCAACCTGATAGGCCAGCGAGTTAATTTATCCACAACAGACCGTACCATTAGTGTGCACTTAGTCATACATGTTTACAACCGTAGCATTTAAGAGCACTGCCCAATAAAACTCCCAGGCAGAAAGTCCAGGCAAACTTGTACCTCCTCCTTTGGGTTTTTTATAGCGCAATAAAACATGTTTACATGCGTTCCGCCTGTTCAGATCCATAGGTGAAAGGGTTATCAAAGTTACCCCATCAGACCCCAACCTTCAAAGGCTTTTTTAGTGGTGGTTTGAGGCCTTATTTTTTATTGACCTCTTTTCCGTAAGTCATTGGATGTTTCTGATCTTGTGCGTTCCGCAGTAATGATGTTTGGTGGGAATCTCAGGACGCCAGATTCTTGAGTAAGACGGCGGAGGGAAGGGGAAGATGCTGCTTGGAGGGATTTATCACGGGGATCAATACTTGGTTTTGGATGGAATTCAAGCGCAGACCTTGACCTTTCTGTTTGCGTCCTTCGCCATAAAAGTTGACAGGTTTTTTCCAGAGACGCCCCTCCCCCAGGCAGCTTGAGAAACCTTCCTTTGACCTTCGCTGTCGAACCGAGACAAGTCAGATGCAAGTCACTGCGTAACACTAAAGTGAGTTTGAAGATGTTTTTAATTATCAACTGCATTGGGCTGAGACATGCCTGTCTCTCTTTTCTTTTGCCCTTCATCTCATACATTCCTTATTTGTTTGTCTGTATTTCTCTCTGTACCCATGCTCTTCTTAAATATTAAAGATGAATTTTCCCAGGGTGCAAGAATACACGTTATATATTTAAGGCTTCCTCTTTTGTATTACTACTTCCAAAAATCAAAAATAGATTGAAAATGCATTTAAGTACAGCAAACAGCAGCATTTCCAACGTTAAAGGTCCCTTGTAATGTATATTTCATTAGGCTTGTTGGTTAATGTGAGAGGGGTTGAAAGGCTCCACTGCCTGATCGTGCCCGTCTGTAATGTGGCATAATAATCTCTTTCATGCTGTATCAAGTAAGCACTGCCAGCCAGCCAGGGCATGGCCTCGTCACTAACTGAGAGAGAGACAGAGACAAGTGTAGAGCAAGAGAGAGAGAGAGAGAGAGAGAGAGAGAGAGAGAGAGAGAGGTAGAGAGAGCGAGGGAGAATCAGGAATAATAGACAACAAGCTGCTGTCTAATAAAATGCTTACTTACAATATCATTTTAACTCTCCTGTTTGAAAACTTCTTTGTATCCAGAAACCAAATAAAGTATATTGAGTCTAATTTATTTCCTATATATATATATCATATGCTACTCAACATATAAAAGAGGAAGATGAGTGGATTATTGCGGTTTGTTTGTTTTGTTTTTCCCCTGGGTTATGGGTCAGTGTCAGGGCCAGATCGGGGATTAGGAGTGGGATTTGGATTATGGTTGGGATTAAGTGGTGGGATTATGGTTCAGCAGATCAGGCCGCAGGTCACAGCCCAACAAGGTGGGAAGGTGTCCCGCCTAGCTCTAGCTGTGGTCAGCGAAGCCGAGCGACGCGGAACTATTCCCTGTTGGTTTGTTCCTCGATCCTACGCTTTGCTCCTCGTTCGTCTAGTGTTCTGTATTCGACTGCAGGTTGTGGAATGTTGTTATTTTGCTGTGATATTGCTACAGGCTGGGGAAACACCATATGTTTACCTTTTGTAGAAAGGTTAAGCTACCTACTTATATAGAATACTCTTTTGAGTATTTAGTGTGGCACCAGGTGACACTGGCTGGGATGTTGCCTTGCATGGCTGACACCGCCGTAGGTGTGTGAATATGTGTATGAATGGGTGAATGTTTGACAGTAATTGTAAAGAGTTTTAAGTGGCCACTGCTTAGAAAAGGGCTTTATAAATGCAGTCCATTCGCCATTTGGCACTCGTCGTTGTCCCCATTGAGAGTCAAATTCTAAGTAAGGAACAAGATTGGCAAGAATGAAACGTAACAAGTTAATAGTGGAGGTGAAATAGATCGTGAAAAACCAATCAGGACAGATTTGAAATCCCCTCACTGCGAGTAGCCGCGGAGAACAGCGTTGAGACGCGTTAAAAAACTCAACCTGACACCGTGATATATACCCCGGAGAATTCCCTAATAAGGCCCTCGTCAACCTTCCCGTGTTACGTAACCCCGCCCCCTCACCCATACATGTGAACGCGTCTTCATCAGTGGAGCGCACCGGGAACTAACCGGCGATGACACGTGCCGGCGCACACACACATGGAAAGTCTCACTCGGGTTCTCATGCATGAGGTGTTCCTGAGAGGCTCAAATTGGTATGACACCGTCCCAGTGCGCTCCAGTGCCACGCCAGAGGCCTCTCCAAGAAGGGACTCCGCCCATTCCCACGGCACACCTGACATCCACATTACTGGCAGGTGAGCAGAGGCAGACAGACCACTTAATCAGCCACACCATCCCCCCCCCCCCCCAATGCCTTAAGCCCTAAACCGCCTCAGGGATGCAGACTGAAAACCATCTTCGCTCCATATCCGTGCAGAGTCATCCCTCTCAGCCCTCTCCCCCCCTCCCTGCCTTCCTTGTCTGACTCCCCCCTCCCTCCTTCCTTGTCTGACTCCCCCCTCCCTCCTTCCTTGTCTGACTCCCCCTCCCTGCCTTCCTTGTCTGACTTCCCCTTCCCTCCTTCCTTGTCTGACTCCCCCCTCCCTCCTTCCTTGTCTGACTCCCCCTCCCTGCCTTCCTTGTCTGACTTCCCCTTCCCTCCTTCCTTGTCTGACTACCCCTTCCCTCCTTCCTTGTCCGCCTCCATCAGCTGTTGCACGGGGTCTGTCGCACGTTGGAACGGAGCTGGATTGAATCAAATGGAATTTGATGTAGGCTGAACGGTGCACATTGGGACGGCGGTGATTATGGGAGAGCTTTAGATTGATTTTCCATACGCCGTCGTTGCCTGACGTTAATGCAACGAGCAGCACTGTGTTTCGCGGAGAGAAACGGCAGCTGTGGCTTATTTTCAACCTAAATAACGAACGAAAAGAACCGGTGTGATCTCTTTGTTCGAATCCTACCCGACCGAAGACCGTAAACTAAAGCGGTGGAGCGGAAGGCTCCAGCGATACATCAATGATGAATGATGGATCATGGAATGTATTCAGAGTAATTCTGAAACAGCTTAATAGTCGCAGCCATAATGATGTCATGGCCTTGGCAGTCCATAGTGGACACATTCATAAATTGCACATTATTACACCTGCGGATTCAAAGGCTTATAAATTGCATACATACACTCACAGACACACACACACATACACACACACACGTACACTGTAGAAACACTATCTGAGTGTATTTATTTGGGAGCCGTATCTACGGGGACGGGCCAAGATCAACTCTGTGACACATTTCTTGGTCTTCCTCTCTTCCTCCTCCCCTCTTCCCTGGATCCCATCGCTGGGGTTCCCGCGGAGAGGCCGTGTGTTCCTCCAGGTGATTAATGCCTCTTTCCTCTGCAGTCTGGGCTCGGACACTCTTGAATTACCCCCAGACGCCGAGAGGTGAGGAGGCGCCGGGAACTTAAAAATAGCAGTTGGCCTTACCTGTTGTTTTTTTTTATGATTTCCCTCCCGACACACACGCACGCACACACAAACACATACACATAGACACACACACACACACATAAACAGACACAAACACACACGCAAAGACTCCACCAGTAGTAGCTTAACCTTTACCTCTACAGTGCTGCCTGCCTTTCTAACCCACTCCTCATCAGGCTGTCACACACACACACACACACACACAAACACAAACACACACACACACACACACACACACACCCACACACAAACACACTCTAGGGGAGTGGGGGGGATGGGAGTTGGATGGTGATGGATGATCTTTTTTTTGTCATTCTCCATCCCCTATCCCCCTCACCATACACCTATTCTCCCCCTTCCCATCTCTTCAGGCTGGGGGGGTGGGGGGGGGTCTTTTATTTTATCCCAGCAGGTCTCGCTCCAATACTCCTGCCTGGCTCCTACGGTCGGGGGCCGTGAATTATGTTATCCCCCAGCAGGAATGAGGTCAGGAAAATAATGGCGAGACATATTGTGCAGTTAGGGCTGTCTGCAAGTGGCCCATCAATAACCAACGGTTGCGCGCTGGCCAATGGAATGTGAGCGCCGAGGAGGAGTGTGTAGTAGTGCGTTGATGTGGTGTGATTGTGTAATTGGAAATAGACGCCGCTATTGATTGCTTTATTGACTAATCACGTTTAGCCCTTTAATGCAAAAACGTTGTCGGAAGGAGGAGTAAAGGTGAATTATTGCAGATTAACCCCCTTTTCATTCCAGAGTTCATTCGTGTAAATTCTCCAGTGGATGGTTATTTTAATGATTTTAAGGGGTTTTTAAGTGTTTATTGATGTGTTGCTCAGGTATTATTATTATTATTATTTTAACCACTGGAGACCAACACCCTAGTCAAACACAAACTACCCCCACCCCCCACCCCCTGTTAAACCCACACGCCATGCGATGTGTGTGTGAGGAAGGCCCCCTGTTTGGGCGACTGACAAATTGATTGTTAGTGCTGCCGTGGAGTTCATGAAGAACCCAGTGCACCGCGGGACAGCGTTTGACCCACCGCCGGGGTCCCGTCGGCGGCCATCGCAACTTGTCATCAAAGTTCCTTTCAGCCCCCAAAGAACCGGCAGTCGACCTCCGACCCTTCACCTCCTATGGCCCTCTGATGAGTGGGGGCCCTTACCTTTGGAGGAGTGACAGCCATTGTGAAAAGGAAGTGCAAGGGGTGGGCTATGGGTAGGGGGTGGGGGGGGCTGGAGTAGAGGCTTATTGGCTGGTGGTAAGTCTCAGCCAACAACCCTCTCCTGAGTGTATTTGCTGCATCTCCCTGGCTTAAATGTTTGCCCACAGACCCACACTGCGGCCACATGTCTGTTTGCTCGTTTGCTGGTGATTAGACGGCTCTTGTTCCGCGCTCAAAGGCCCACTTACCGCTGCACCGCCTGCCCCATATGCAACTATAAACCCTCTCCCCCCCAAGCCCTCCAGTGCCTTGGTCGACGGCCACTATAATGACTCGCATTCCTTTATATTCAATTTCCCTGTTCTTGTTCTAATTGGATGTTTTCATGGGGTAATGGGGGGCAACAGAGTACACATGTGCCCCCCCCCCCCCCTTAATGATCAAAATATCTCTGACTTACTTCACTATTTAGGAACGTGGCTTTTATCCGATGTGGCTTACTGGAGATTATTTGGATACGTTCAGTGTCTTTCGGCTCACACGCCACCAGACTTTTGTGAGAATATCACTCCCGTGGTGGAAGTTTAGACCTCTTCTGATGTAGAGATTCAGTCCAGGATCAGAAAATTGCCGGCGTAACCAGTCACTGTTTGATTTCATCAGACTTATCCTGAGCACATACACAATGAAAAGTCTCTTTCGTGCTCCCAGACCGGAGATATCAAAGCAACCCGTACCAAGACATCCGCAATCAAACAGCCAGCCAACAAATGTTGACGAGCAGAAGAGGACTTCTATTGCACTAGCATGAGGATGATGTAATGTTGTCTGACCAATACCATTTATTGAAAGTGTTTATCGGTGGCTTGATAAAGCAAGCCAGGGTCACACAGATGGATGTTTTCAGTGAATTGCACAGGGGCCACGTGTATTATATGAGATGCACTTTAATAATCCCAGACCGGGAAATCACATTGGTAAAGTGTACTAGGTATTTTTTTTCTGCATAGAGAGATTAACTTTTATCAAAAACTACTTTCCGAAATAGTAAGTACGGATGCACTTCATGACCCCCACATAGGGAAAATGTTTTTTTATAAAATGTATTTTTGTGTGTTTTTGATTAGGAGTGTTCTATCCCTTTAGAATGCGATACAACACTTGCTGGAACGGTCACCTAGTCACTTTGCAGCAACATATAGTGCAGCATCTACCTACCGCAGTTTACACCAAAGGACCGCTGAGGAGGACGGCTGGAATAATTGTTCCGATCCATTAGAGGCTGCGATGCGTGTCTGGAAATGTGGAAATTGAGGAAGTTGATGACTTTTCTTTAAAGAGTTTAAGTTGGAGAGGTTATCTGCGGGGGAGAGAAAAGGAGATAAGAAGGTGTACAAGAATGGAGCTGTTTCAGCATATTCATACAACTTAAATGTGTGTGTGTGTGTGTGTGTGTGTGTGTGTGTGTGTGTGTGTGTGTGTGTGTGTGTGTGTGTGTGTGTGTGTGTGTGGCAGCATACCTGTCAAACAGACAAAGAGATTGATGGATTAAGAACAAACAAACATGGGAGGTAGAGTTAGTTGGTTCTGTGAGGCCTGAGTACACTTGTGTGCCTGCATGTTTATGCTGTGTGTGTGTGTGTGTTTGTGTGTCTGTGCATGTCTGTATGTGTGTGTGTGTGTGATACCTTATGTGAGTGTACATGAGTGTCTATGTGCAGTGTCCATGTCTGTATATTTTAGTGTCTTCACGCATGTGCATGTGTTTTGGTGTATGTCCATGTGTGAATGTGCATTAGCATTTGTTTGAGTGCAATATGTGTGTGTGTGTCTGTGTGTGAATATATGCATGTGTGTGTGTGTGTGAGTATATGTGTGCATGTGCTTGAATGTATGCATGTGTGTGTGTGCGTTTGAATATATGCATGTGTGTGCATGTGCTTGAATATATACACATGCATGTGTGTGTGTGT
>NC_136940.1:4021178-4098678 GCF_949987615.1 Pollachius pollachius
TAAACTCTGTTTCCTCATGCACCAGGAAATGGATGGCTCATGGTTCAAAACGACCCCCTCTCTGTACAGATTCACCGGCACGTTCCCTTGAGTGTGAACACTTAGTCGCTAAGCAGACAGGAAGTCATTTTCATTTCAACAAGTGAGCGAAAAAACAATAACTTAACAAGCTCTAATGAAGATTTCTAAACAAAGATAATGTTCTGCTGTCTTCCACCCTTGCTCCCACCACCACCCCAACACCCCTCTTACGCACTTATTGTATGTTGTACATCCTGGCACTTAGTACCTAGTACTAAGTGCTTAGTATTGTGTAGCATCTTATCCTAGCTATCCTTGTTGTCTTTGGGGAACCTAGCGATTGTTAGTGTGTTAGTGGAACCTGACTCGATGAACATCCTATTCTGACAAATGTACTTCTTGTAAGTCGCTTTGGATAAAAGCGTCTGCTAAATGCCACAAACGTAAAATGTAAATGAAAATGTCCTGGCAGGGTTAAAACCTATCTTTACGCTTAACCCACTGTAAAACACATGACCCTGCTCAGGTTGTATACATGCCCTTTGACCCCACCTCCAGAACAACAAGCCCCTGGTGAAGGCAGTGTTGTCAGTCATTACCTATTGACCTCAGGGTTACTGGAGAACATCTGAGCCGATCTGTTCCTAATTAACCGAGACTTGCCCTGAACAATCTGTTACCTGGCCTCCCCCAAAACCTTCCTAACTACCTCTGGGTGAACTGTGTACTGTATAGTCCGACTCGACAGCCCCCTTATTTCAAATAATACCAACATCCACAATGTAGAATAAAGTTGCACTATTGTTCAAGACCGGTGGTTGCATTTGTTTGTGTCTCGCTTACTGTAATTGTATGTGAGCCCTTGTCGACAAAACATTGATGTCACTGTTGATGGACAGCACGTTTCTCTAATCTAATCCCGGATATAATGTCATTATTTGCTTTGCAATCCTGCTGAAAGTGACCGTTCCATTACCATCTCACGGCTAAATTCTGAACATTTAACATAATACATACAAATGGACAGACCTGATGACCTTGGTTAGAACCACACACAAGCTTTCGGATCGTATATCCTGTTACACCAGGGCACACTGTTCGATCTCCATACTAAACTACGGTATACCCTGAGCTGGGTAACGGCTTTCATACCGCTCCTTATAATAATGGCTCTAAATGCTTTCACGGAATCAAGCATGAAGCAATTTACGAATGACATTTATGCAATTTTTATGAAATATATATTTTCCGCAGGCTATCTCTGCTCAGCATCATGATTCATTCGTGGGTTTCTGGAGTTATTTAGTTAAGTTAGAAGGCTGATATGCTGTGGCACATTTAGTCAAATCCAATTATTGAAAAGGTAACATGTCAATTTCTTTGTGACCATCGCAGGGAGATTATTGGATTGGTTGATTAAATGAAGATTGAATGTTTAGAGCAAAACAGCGAAAGCGTCTCAACCTTTGAAAGATGAATGTGGAACAGCCCACTGCCAGATGCTTATTTTGCACGTGCGAACACACACACACAGACACACATAATGGCCCACACACACACACATGCTTATTTAGCATGTGCACACACGTAAACACACACACACACACACACACACACACACACACACACACACTCTACTTAGTTTATCGGCTAAGTTAATATGTTAATTGTCTTCTGGGCTTGCATGACTGGTAGCAGTCTTGTTTTTCCAGGAAGATAAGCCCACAAACCGATTAAGAAAATAGGCATTCAGACTGTTAACCTCGCACTTTAGCCATCGCTTCCCTTCGTATCCGCAGGTATAAATAAAAAGCGCTGTTTTATTTTCTGACTCGTGGCGTCTAAAATGTTTCCAGGGGAGCATTTACCGGCAGTCCCCTCTCCTCCCTCGGCCGCTGCCGTTCCAGAGAAGCATGTTTATTTTCACGAGGAACAGGAAGGCATAAACACCGAAGACCAAAAGATGAGGCAACATCTTTTGGTGAAAGACAAGTCTGCATAGCGTCTGTGCAGCGCTGCAGCGACCGGGCGCTGTGCCGCTCCTCCGACCCGTCAGCTGATCACCTTTCATCAGGGGGAGGGGGCCATCGGTCTGAGTGTCAACGAGGCCCTCTAAGCACGGAACCCCTTTCAGGAGGGGGGGGGAGAACAAAGCCACACAACAACAAACCGGATGGAAATCGCCATGAGGATGGACAAGCCGCACCCCTCTCTCTCTCTCCCTCTCACTGTCTCTCCCCTTTTCCTCCCTCTCCTCTCTCTCTCTCTCTCTCTCTCTCTCCTCTCTCTCTCTCTTTGTCACTTTCCTCTCTCTCTCTGTCTCCCCCTCTTTCCTCCCTCTCTGTCGCCCCCCTTTCCTCTCTCTCTCTCTCTCTCTTTGTCTCTCCACCTCCTCATTCTCTCTCCCCCTATCATACCTCTCTCTCTCCCCCTATCCTCCCTCTCTTTCTCCTTCTCTCCCTCTCCCCCTTTCCACCCTCTCTCTCTCTCTCTCTCTCTCTCTTGCTTTCCTTCTGTCTGAGGTGGGGGGGGGGGAAGAAAAACACAACCTGCACTCCGAAAACAAGACGCTTGACTTAACCTCGCGCTAGAAGAGAAACAGAAAAGCCTGCCCTGGCACGTTACCGCAGACTACCTCCATCTGCATCTCCACCCTTAACACTAAACCAACACGCATCGGAATCAGGGCTGTCACCCAAGACTGAAAAATGAAGTACGCGATAAAACCGAAAAGCCTTGCGTTGACTCTTCCAGGGTGGACCTGTAGTGCAGGAATCAGACCCCCTATTGGCCCCTGGCCCTCCCAACAACGGACGAGGAGAACAAACTGACACACACACACACACACACACACACACATAATGACCCCCCACACACACACTGACACACACACACAGGCACACACACACAGTCAGACACACACACACACACACAGAAACACACAGACACTGACACACACCGCCCACACACAGACACTGACACACACCGACAAACAGACAATGACACACACCGCACACACACACTGACACACACACACACACACACATAGTACACTATTAGTTAACCATGCCCCGGGTGGGGGGGGGGCGAGGGGCGTGGTTCTCCTCACCCCCTGGTGAACCCTCGCTATCAGCCAGGTGACGCCCGCAGCACCGGCTGTGGGTGTTGTCCGCGTGTCTCTCAACGCCGGCCACTCTCCAGCCACAACCCGAACCAAGCCCCCACAGAAAAGCGCTGCCGGTCAGCCATTCATCCACGGCGCACTATGTCCCTGTGACTTCTCCCTGCACCCAACTTCCTGGGCTTAATCAATCACCTGACTGGGAAGGGAGTTGACACTGCTGAAATCAGGGAGGAGGGGGATGTTTAGAGTTTGGGGGGGTGGTGGGTGTCAACGACAGGTGGCCAAGGTGCGTCTTCTTCACCTTGGGCGCGGGCCCCCCCGGCTCTGAGTGCTCTCCTGACAGGCGGACAAGCAGCCACCCATCTGTACAAGAGGGGGGACATGACCCCACCCAGCACACACACACACACACACACGCGCGCCGAACACACACGCATGTGCCTACACACTCATGCCTGAGCGCACGCAGGAACACGCACGTGAACTCATCCACACACACGCACAAACTCATCAGCACACACGCACAAACAAATGCATTTATAAATGCGCACACATACACAAACATGCGCACATAAATATGCATGCATGTATTAATGCGCACACACACGCAAACGCACACACACACACACACATTAATATGCATGCATGTATTAATGCGCACACACATACATGTGCATGCGTGCATAAATGTACACACACAAACAAAAAAATAGACATGGACAAATAAAGTCAAACAAACGCACAACACACACACACAAATACAAAGGAAAAAATCCACACACACTCATTAAATGAATTTTCACTGGAACACCTTTACTAAGGCTCAGCAATGCAGAGTGCTTACCGCTCCAGGATATATGTCACTGGTTGATCCACAGCCGGCCACCTCTCCAGATCCCCAGTGGCCACGGCTGAACCGAGGGCCATGGACACGGTTTAAACACATCGCTATAACAGGAGAGCTGCAAGTGGAAAAGAAAGCCCAGAGCATAGGATTAAAATCAAGACGCTGGAACAGGGTCGAATTCACCGAATTGACATTCAACGTGGCGGTTTCCTCTGTTGAAATGTAGCCGGCTAATGAGAATCTGGTTGGAATTCATGAATAATTTAGTAATTTATCATAACACAGTTCCTGGTGCGTTTGAAATGACGTAAACATGCATGTTTGCATTCGCAAATTCGCGCCCCTGTGACAAAAGACAGGATCAAACTCTGTCTTGCCACAGTTGCAAATGAAACATGTCAGACAGAGATGGTCGGGGGGGATGAGACGAGGCTTTGGACTGACGGATGAAGCACGGCCGCGACATGACAGAGGATGGGGATGAAATGGTGGATAAAACGAGCAATTTATGCAAGAAAAACATGTATGATGAAGAGAGTGCTGGGAAGAGAGGGAGAGAAGGAACGAAAGAGCGCAAGAGAGAGAGAGAGAGAGAGAGAGAGAGAGAGAGAGATTGACAGTAAAAGAGAAAACAACATGGAGAAGAAAGAGAATGAGGAAGAAGGGGGGAGAGGGTGGGAGATGAAGAGAACGGGGGGGGGAGGGGGGGGGGGGGGGGGAGAGAGAGCAGACATGGATATCGGATGGTAATATTCAGATTTGCGTATATCTTCCACAAAGGGAATCTCATGAAAATGGATGAGCCTGTCAATGGGTGAGCTGTTTTTTTTTTTCTTTAAAAAATAAATGAATAAAACAAATGAACACTTTTCACAAACAAGCCTTCTTTTTGGGGCTGCCTTTTCGGTGTGACTCGTGTACTGGGGTACACATTTACACCACAATTCAGCATGCATACGTTCAAATTATGCATGGTGATTAGGGGCTCAGGCACCACAATTGAAAGTACTCACAAATGTACGTGCACTAACGCATGCATTCAAACACACACTCACACACACACACACACACACACACACAGACGAAAACACACAAACAGACACACACACACACACACACACACACACACACCAGCTGGACATAAAAACCGCTCACTGGAAATATCGATGATTTCTGGAGCACTTTGTGATTATCACATGCTTTTGATTACCATGTCATAGTTTTACTGCGTCTTCAATGGCACTAAGCCTGTGTGAGTGCATGAATAATATATGGTTGGCCTCCACTTCACCACAAGCAAACGACAATGATTCGAGGTGCGCCGTCACCGTGTTTATGAACTCAATGATTAGAGAATCAGCATAAATCTTTGTACGTTTTTATTCCCTTCCTCCGGTGGTTGTTTTCCCTGATAGTAGCACCCCGAATTGTGGAAGTAGATCTCGAGCCAATGGGGAAGAAAATAATCAAGCGTTGGATCCAAAAGGAGAAGAGTTATGAAGATACTGAGGGGTGTCTGTTTCGAATGAGGGCCGAGTCAGACGTTGCTTTTCGTTACGATGACAGTGGCCAATAAACAAATCACGTTATTCCTCCACTACTTCTACCGGTTTATTGAGCTTTGTATGGTCGCTTCTTTGGATAAGAAGCGTCCAAGAAGGGACCTTGTGTGTGATCTTGACCCCCAGGCCCCAGGCTGGGTTCAACTCCCAGCCAGCACCATCACCCAACGCACCTCGATGCTCACCCCAAAGCCCCCTAACCCCTTCTCCGGGCTCCCTTTTGTTCTGGAACCCTCGTGGGCCACAGGGGAAATAGCTGCTGTCACAAAGAGTTGTCTTTTCATTTGTGTCTGCAGTGAAAGGGTAGGGCATTAGGGATGCAGACCTGGGGGGAGGAGGTGCCCAAGCAGATTCAGACTGGCCTGAAGAAGAAGATGCGGTCCTCCTCAAAACCTCCTCCTCAAACCCCACAGCAGATGCAGATGATTTACATGGATGTCTTTTGCTGTTAAAGACCTCCAACTCACATATTCTAGGGGCACTTGTAGTACTAGTATTGGTTATAGGACTATAGTAGTTGTGTAGCTGTAGGACTCACAGTAGAAAAAAAAAGGTCAAAAACAAGTAACAAAAAAGAAACCTTCAATTTAAACTTGGAAGTGAAACGCTTAACTGGAAATGATTATCACTACTAGTACTAGTAGTAGTGCCTTTAGTCCATCGTTAGTTGAACGTAGGAAAGGCGCAAATAAGGCAAAACGAAAACAAATATTATCAAGGAAAAAACGACGGAGGCCAGTTCTGTTTGATAATGAATAACATTTGCCCACGGCGAGGGATCCGGGCAGAATGTTAATGGAAGGCAAACACAGTGGCATGCGGCCCTCGGGGAGATGTCTGATGTAGCACGCAATTTACCTCCGAAACGAGACAGAGGGTGGAAGAGACAGACAGAGCATAGATAGATTCCCACAATTATTCATGTTTTGGTGGTGTGCGGTCTGTGTGCTTGCATAATTATTTTTTCCGACGATTGAGAGTCATTGACATCGACGCTGAGAGAGCGATGGTGGATCCTGAGTTGGATCTATCATCGAGTGTGGTGCCGTTTAGCTAATTAAATAAAAGAGCCGAACTCTTGAGGCATGTAAAACATAACGTGACTTCCTTGTAACCCATACTGCCCCGCTTGCCAATGAAGGAAAAGAAGACGAAGAAGCTATGTTGAATGTGATTCTAAACCAGCACGAACCCAGGGCTGCCTAATCAGCCAAACATGGGGAGTCAGAAGACTATGCGTGGTGGTGCGGGTCAGGCTGTTGTTTGTGGGCGTGGTCAACCCCCCCCCACCCCAGGTGGACTCAGGTAGGATCACACACATCGCCAAGTTAAACAGCCCCACGCGACTTCTGTACTGATTGGTGAAGCGCCACAGTACAGTACTCGTGTCACCTGAAACTAGGATTAGATGCCCTTTGAGATACCTTAGTTGCTCCGTGCTGACAATTTAAAAGAGTTGTCGGTTAGCCTGTTTCATGTAAAAACTTTTTTTGGTTTACTTTTTTTTCTTTGGTGACTCCTTTCTTTATTTAGTTTGTCGGAAGATCCAAGAGTTTTATTTTGGTTTATTTCAATCAAGACAGCAGAGAATATCGGCTGCTTCGGTCCTACAGATTCAAGCAAATAATTTTAATTTTAGCCAATCAAGAAAACAATGGATAACATCATACCATAGATCTTAACGTCAATGCTGATCATCAGACCTCGCTGTCTGAGTTGACACTTGTCTGAGGTTAATACGTAGTGTTTTTGTTGGAAGCACACTGCCCTACAATGAAACCTTGATTAACTTGAAGAGGAATGTCTTTCTTGAGTGTCTTAAGTTACAATGTGATAAACCACTTGAAAGGGAATTCACAAGTCACATCTTTTTCGTTTTTAGGGTGTCACCCGTTTGAGTTAGACAGGATATTAGAGAAGGATGGGACGTTGGAGCGATCAGATTTGTTGATCATCTGTAGATCAATAGATCTATTAGCTTAGCTTCAGGAGACCCTCCCCATCTTGCAAGTTTATTTTCTGTTTCTATCTGCAGATCGTTCTGGCCTCGATCCCAGTCTTAGCCTTTTCTCTGAAATGACAAATGCAAGGACCAATCAGGGCTCGGGGGCGGGAGTTTCAATGATCCATCACGAAAAACGTGCGTGCAGTCTACCACTTTAAAAACTAAATGGCAGTACCCAAAGCCCATCTACAATCTACTCCTCAAAAATGGTTTGGACTCGGAATAGATAATTTAAACGATGTTTAAAGAAGAACAGAAATCTGCACAGAAGGCTTTTCTCCAATTAGGATATGTTTTCTCCACTTCCATGGAGATTAGGCAAGAGGGAAGAGATTGCGTGCGTTACTCTGATTGCCTGCAGTAATTTTGATCAACGAAAGACCACGGCCATACTTGGAAATCAATTGACCAACCAAAGCCAGACTGATATTACACTGTGAAACGCAAATCTGAAACTCAGGATGATCTCACAAGGCTACTATTAGCTGCTTGCCAGTGTAAAACTAAACAATTTTTGTTAGTAAAAATAATACAATAGCAGGTACTAGATAAACAAGCAAAGCACAACTTTTTAACCTACCATGCGCTAGGGTTTTAACCTTCACTCTAATGATTCGTCCTCACGTGTACGAAGAAAAACCTGGCGTCTCCCACCCACTTTAAGTCACACACGCTGGCTTGGTGACATAATCACGCTTCCCAACCTGTGTAGTTAGCACGGCAGGTGTTACCCCAACGCCGTTTAGACGTGGTAATTATAGATCGCTCTGGCAATTATACCGGTTTTTTTTTCCCCCCACACCTGGCTGGCTTGTCAAGATACCTCTGTATCAGGGGAGGTGGGCTGGCACGTATCGTCTTAATGAATGTTTAGGTTGGCGCCGCGCCTGGCGTTTTGCACGAGAGGTTAGCGCTGTGTTTGTGAGGCAGGAGGAAGAGGAGGAGAATGACAATTTTTCCAACCCAATTGGGGCCATCACTCACTTGAATGCAAATCGCACAGAGCTCGAACGGGTCGCGCTTCGAAGTGATTAGCACGGTGTGACAAGGCGTGAGTATGGTGCAACGAGGAGCTTTGACGGGGAGTGTTAAGGGTTTTTGAAAAACATAATTCTGTTGTTGTCTGTCTTCTCTAATCACTTTCAAGCTCTCTGGTGTCGAGGAGAGGGTGTTTGAAAGACGCATGTGTTGTGTGGAGTTATTTGAACGGTTTTGTGCCAGACCGGGTTTGGCTGCGGATTGTCTAGAGGTGAGGAGCTGGGTTACCTTGAAGCACGGAGGAATGTACGGCTGTCAGCAGTTGGACAGATTTTGGAACCTGATTCTGAGTTTTACACTGGACAACTTTTGAACGACTTTAATTGTAGAGGTGCAAGAGAGTTTATGATTTGAAAAAGACTGGAAGATTGAGATGTGCGATATGTTGACATGCAGTTAAAAACGATCTACAGTCTTCAAAGAGAAGAAGTCTTAGATTTTCATATTTGAACCCGTTTTCCTCTTAGGAATCAACGCTTTGTTTTCATCATTGGACTTGAATTCACATTTTTGTTTGACATGTTATAGAAAATCTGTCACTTTTGTGTTCTGGATCTTGGGTTGATCAGCAACCCAATCCTGGAAATCAGTAATCCAACTGTAAGAGGCTTTACAGATATGGGCTTGAATATAACTCAAACACAAGTGCCCTCCTGAGGTCTCTGTCTCTGCCTCTTTCCAGCTTTGTATTTAAATCTTTTGCTGCAGATGCCAAGTCTGTCGATTGGCAAGACAACAGATCTGGCAGAAGGCTCCTCTTTCTAATCTCTCCTCCGATTCACACAGATGCAGGGAATCACAGAGAATGGCTTGGTGTTTATCACCATTCTTCTTATCATCATTCTTTCTTCAAATTGACTGGGTGTCACTGTATTTTGATCTCACATATTGGAGGAAAATCTGGGGAACTGTAAAAAAGGACATGACAGTGTAGAAGCGAACCGATTGAGCAGGTATCTAAAGAGAACTTTGAAGATTTGTCAAAGAATCTCAAAGGCTTTCCTCTGGCAAAATGGAAGGTAATGTGAAACCCTTGTAAACATAAAACGTTTCATTTTAGAGTGCTGGTTGCATAGGGAAAATAACAACCAAAGCCCTATGTTATATCATTATTGTGCTTAAGTCCTTTGTGTCTAGAGGCGGATTGATTAGGTCATTTTGAATATATACAGTATATGTATTTTATTTGTTTATTTTATTCAATATTAATGTATATATGTGAATGTGTTAATTGTAATACACAGTTATACTTCTGTGTTATTAGAAACAGAACACAGTTATACTTCTGTGTTATTAGAAACAGTCATATTTTCAATAATTTTTCAAATAAGGCAAACTTCGCAAATCAAAGAATGTCCTTTCCGTTGAGACGATTAAAACATTTTTTTTTTTTTGAAGAGATTTACTTTATTTTTGAATGCATGGTCACAGCACAGAGACTTGAAAACCCCATTACTGGGTGCATACCAAGTTTCAGATGAATTCCCTCAATGTGCCCATCCCTAAACCCTCATGTTAACCAAGAAGAAAACGACATTTCTCTCTTTTTTCAGGGCCCAATTTCCCTCTCCAGACAAACATTCAAATTCTTTGATCTCTTGCTTTTCTCTCATTAAGTCCATTCATTACAAACACTCACATATTCCCAAATACACACATCCACAACTTGACATGCACACACACACACAAACACACACACACACACACACACACACACACAGAAACACAGACACACACACACAAAAAACAGGTTGGCATACATGCAAAGAGACTAAAAAACAGATGTGGCAACAGACCCATGAAGAAGAATATGGGCACACACACACACACACACACACACAGAACTACATCTATAACTAAAGCACGCTAATCCATAACTCCCCTTTATTTATAGTGAGGAAAAAAAATAATGCATTCAATTAAAAAGGGCCAATATAGGATGATGAATAGGCCTCATATTTTGGCTTGTTAATTGTGAAACCCTTCCCCTGAATGGGCTCCAGAATATGAACACCAGTGCCAGTGTGTGCCTGCACACAGTGGAAGTAGATTGCTGATGATGAAAAATTAACAATCAATCAAATGTCAGCCCTGAGATTTGCAATTGATTAAAATATCCATCTCATGCGGGTTTCGTCTGCGGTGATGCTCTATAAAAGAAAGATGAATGTTACGATCGATTGGAAAGGGTAAGGTGTACCCTTTCATTTGCAGAAATATAACACATTTCTGCGTTTTATTGTCTGATTATGCTATTGTTTGACCGACACTTTAAAACCCCACGCCACATGAAATAAGCCGCAACGAAAAACAAAACATGCCGCGCTTTCATAAAGAAAAACAAAGTCCCGAACAGGTAACGGTACAATCTGCCCATTATGCAGGCTTTAAGTGAAGCCATCCTGTCAGCTCTACCTGCAGGCCCTGGGCCCTTGGCTTGTCAGATGGCTCCGAACCTCGTCTCACAACAAAGAACCCATTCAGCTCCGGGAACAAGCACCTCTGAAAACGTCAAAACCACCAAATAGCTGTCATTCAGCAGACATTAGGAGCAAAACAAAAAGCACGCACCCCTTATACAAAACAAAACACGGCCATACGCATTATGCTAGCCCATTATAGCCAATGTTTTCCCATCTCTTAGGCAACTAAAGCGTAGTTTATTCCCTAGAACAGGGCCTGTTGTTGGCGGTATGTTCTATAGAGGTATTGTGTTAAGACGGTGAGCAACAGAGTGTGCACGCCATTGTTTCAATCAGGCTCTATTATTGTAAGTGTCAATCATATCGCGTCTCTATTTTCATAACTCAAATTATGACTTTCCCCTCCTGGTAGTTACGTGGACGAAGTTGTGAGTTCGGCTAATTTGTCGTGGATGTTAAGAGAAAAGGAATAAGAAATAAGGGATAGAAAAATATAAGGACACATCTTAAGGATCTAGTGTCAATCCACTCAATCAACATCAATCAACCGTTCCTCTGATAATAATAGATCCATGCCTTCTATCCCGGTGTTGATTCACTACACTTTGATGGATTCATGTAATAACGATGTGAAAGCTGATTGTTTTTTCCCTTCTTCGTTCTCTGAGATAAATATAGCAGAGCGGAGTGACATCAGGAGCATCTCTCCCCTCTCCCCTTTGCTGTGAAGGCTCAGCCAACAGCCCCTCCATCTAACTACTCTAAAGTCCCCATTATCCTCCCAATGTATCTGCCCATATGCTATTACCCCCCCCCCCCCCTACACACACACACACACAGCCACGCAAACAGACACACACAAAACCACACACGTGCACACAAACACACACACACACACACACACACGCACACACACACACACACACACACATTATTGCAGACACAGACGCAAACACGCACATCCGCCCTCACTGCGCACACGCCACGCCCCTACTGTATTTGTGTTTTCCGAGAGCTGTCTCGGTGTGAGCACAGGTCTACTGGGGGCCGTTCGGAGCGGATGAGGATTTCCCCGGGAACTAAGCGGCCGCAGCCAGCCATTGGACAGCACGGTGTGACTCCACAGCGCTGTTGTTCGGGACAGTAAGGCGTGCAGGCCCGTCAGGCCTCGCGGGGCGCAGGCATGGCGTTTCAGACCATGCCCTCTATCTCTGTCCCTTGCTCGCTCCTTTCTCCATCGCTGCCGCCTCCTCCTCCCTTCTGAGGCTGTGTGCACGCGTGTGTGTGTGTGTGTGTGTGTGTGTGTGTGTGTGTGTGTGTGTGTGTGTGTGTGTGTGTGGGTGGGTGTGTGTGGATGAACCAGAGCACTGTCTCTTTCTGAGGAGGAAAGAGGGATTATGCTAAGCCTCAAACTCTGGGAGACCGGCCTTATCTTGCCTGTAGCAGCTACGGCACCAGAGAGAGAGAGAGAGAGAGAGAGAGAGAGAGAGAGAGAGAGAGAGAGAGACATGGGGAGCAAGAGACAGAGACAGAGAACGAGAGAGAGAGCGAGAGAGAGAGAGAGAGAGAGAGAGAGATGCCTGGAAGAGAGAGAGAGAGAGAGAGAGAGAGAGAGAGAGATGCCTGGAAGAGAGAGAGAGAGCGAGAGAGAGAGAGAGAGAGAGAGAGAGAGAGATGCCTGGAAGAGAGAGCAGCCACAAGCCGAGGAGAGGGTGGTGGTGATGATGGGAGGAGACAGAGTGAGCGGGGTGGGAGGGCGCAGGGGAAGATGTGGTTATTCTATCCCCCACCCCCCGTCGCGTCGCAACACATTTGCCTCGCTCCCTTCGTGTTCAGCAGCCTGTAGAGTGGACGTTGCCTGGAAAAGGCCAGCCCACTGAAACGGCTTCCTCCCCACTTACAGACATCTTATTTGGAGCTCTTCTCGTATTTGATTTCTTTCAACCTCCTTTAAGGGTGCTTTGGAGAAGCTTAAAAGGGCTCTAGCCAAATACCAGACATTATTTAACTCGCAGGTGACCCCCCGTCCCTCCACCGGCAGGCGTCCACACTGCCGCGGCCTTTACCCAATCCAGCCCTGCAATTGAATCTTCTATTACGCCCACATTATACCCAATTATTCCCCCCCCCCCCCCACCCACCCACCCCCTAATTAAAGTTCCATCCCCTCCTGCATTTCCTGAATGAAATCATGGCACCCCCGCCGCCGTCCGTTTCCCTGAGTCCTGAAACAATGGGTCGGGATGCAGGAGGGAACAAGGCCCCACTGTAAGCAGGCTCGCCGGCCTATTCACCTAGCCTAATTACCCCCAACCCTTTGGGGGATAGGCTCCTGGGAAAGGCCCAGGCTTTTTAGGGGGGACTCGTGGCACACTCAAATTTCGTCACAGATGCCGAGATGAGCCTTCGCTCAGGGCGGAGTGGGGGGAGAGGGAATACCAGAAAGGACAAAAAGGTTAAAAAATGTCTTTATTTTATGTTTACGAAAGCAAACACAGCTTTCACAGCAGGAGACGCCGCGACTGAAGTTCGTTCAAGGACCGATCCTCTAACCCGCCCTCTCTCTCTCTCATTCCATCTCTAGTGTCGGCCGCTGTCGGCCTCCAAACTACTCCATTATAGATAAGTGTATCACGGTTTCAGCTTGTTTAAACGAACCGACAGCCATCCAGACATTAGACGTCGCCCGGCGCGTCGACGCCTTTGACGTCCTCCTCCGTTTACTTCAATGTCATCGGAAAAATCGCAGCGGAGGCGACAGAGGCAGATTAGCGGACTTGTGGGACACCAATGCGAACAGAAAATAAGCCTCCCCCATTAAACCAAGAACGCTGCACAGATAGCAAGCAGAGCCTCCCAGTTAGTCTAAAAGTGCTTCAGTAGGCGCGAGTCCCCGGGCCCTGGGAGCCCCTAAGCTCCCCCGGACTTGCGTCTCCATTGTACGGGGGGGGCTACGAACGACTGTAAGTCTCTGATACCGCAGTGTATCGCCGCTCTCCAGCACACACACGCAGCTTGTGGTAAAATGTTGTTCTCTGGTTTTTCCGTTCCCTTCAGGGGATTTGCCCTGCTTACGGATCTGTGATACATATTTGCTAAACAAAGCCGACACATCCTCGGTACACAATGGTGTGTTTTTTTTTGCGCGCCGGAGCACACGTGTCGCAAGACGTATTTCCGTCGTTGAAGACACAACATTCGAATACACGTGAAAGATAATTCTGCTTTATAGGCCTGCTGGCTTATTTCAAGTGTAAAAAGGGAGCTGCACAATAGTATATATATATTTTCTTTCGTATTGAGGTAGATATTCATGAAAGGGCATGGACAAGGAGGGGGAAATTTGATGCCACAGTGAGCCTACCCTGGGTTTATAAAGGTACAACAATAGAGACACAATAGCCAACCGAAAACCGTGACCAAACAGGTTTAAATGAACCGTAGCGATGCTCACCCGAACCATGTGGGTACCGTATATTTTAACAGTTTTTTTTCATTTTACCCGTACAGTGATTTCCGATACGTATCATCAAACCCAGGAACTTAAAGCCCAAAGCTCTTTCAAGTCCAAATTTCAAGAACCTTTTAAAAAGAGGTTCTTCACCGTATCAGGGAACGGCCATCTTACGGAGACCTCGGTTGCCCCCGGGGTTAGAGAGAGAGAGAGAGAGAGAGAGAGAGAGAGAGAGAGAGAGAGAGAGAGAGAGAGAGAGAGAGAGAGAGGGGGGGGGGGGGGGGGGGGGGGATAAGAGAGGTTGTGGTGGGAGAGGGAGGGGGGGCGGTTTAAGGAACCACAAAGCTTCTTTCTTCAGTGTTCCTCCTGATCCTATCACTCCATTCCTTGGCGATGGAGATGAAAGACCGGTCTGTAATTGGAGAGAGAGTGGGAGAGAGAGAAGGAGAAAGAGAGGGAGAGAGAGAGAGAGAGAGAGGGAGAGAGGGAGGAAGAGAGAGAGAGTAGGGGGGCGTGGGGGGGATTTGAGTATGGCATTGGAGTAATGAAAAAGATGAAGGAAGAAATAGGATGAGAGAAAGTAAGAGAAAGAGGGAGTGAGATTGTCGGCGAGGAAGTAGCTTTTCATTCTACAGTAAAAAATTAAAGCAACAGCCGTCACACGCAGACACACACACACACACACACACACACACACACACACACACACACACACACACACACACACACACACACACACACACAAACACACACACACACACACACACACACACACACCCTGCTGTGGGACAGTGTGATCCGGGGCCTTGATTGACAGTGTGCCGGCCGTAATAACTTTCCTTTGTGAGCGGAACTCAACACTTTGTCTTCCTTGTTGACCGGGGCCCTCAGCCCGGGGCCCGGGGGCCCGGCCTTGACTTATAATAACCGCCTTTTGTCCTGTTAGGATCTGTGGGAGCCCCGTCTGCCCTCTCCCCCTGTTGTCCCAAGTAGAGATTGTAAACCAAGAGAACCCTACACCAGGGGCCCTACATAAGGGACCATACACCACCGGCCCTCCACCAGGGAAGCCACTCCAGGGACCCTAAACCAGGGCCCTTCCACCAGAGGCACTACACCAGGGGCCCAACAACAGGGACCCCACACTAGGGACCCAACAGTAGGGACCCTACAGCAAGGACCCTACAGCAGGGACCCTAAACCAGGGGCCTTAAACCAGGGGCCCTACAGATGGGACCCTACAGTAGGGACCCTACAGCAGGGACCCTACAGCAGGGACCCTAAACCAGGGGCCCTAAACCAGAGGCCCTACAGATGGGACCCTACAGATGGGACCCCCTCCTTTTTGCTCACAGTGGATCGTTCCGCCATGGACAAGGCTGGAGGAAGCAACCGACTCAAGGATGTTGGGAAAAACTCAGACACCAAAACATTGAAATACATGGCCCTGTGTAAGCAGCAGGCCCTCATACTCACTCACAATCACACACACACACACACACAAACACACACACACACACACTTGTCCGCAGATAGACAGAAAGATATAACAGACAGACATAGGCAGATGCAGAGGAAAGATGAACGACACACAGACAGACAGACAGACAGGCCTTTCAGGGATGCACATACATACTAAGCAGGTGGATGTGCAGACGGGTTGATTGAATCCTTTATCATCACTAATGATCCGATCCCAATCATAAATTAGCACCTCTCGGACGACAGATAAATGGCCTCCACCTGAAGGGGTATAAATGGATCCGGCTCTGCTCTTTTTTCCCGCCGTCCTCTCCTCCATTACCGGGAATGTCTGCCATTATCCCACAGGAATGTCCCGGGCGGTAACACTGTGCTTATCTCTCGCTTAAATCTGCAATGCTAGGGTCTCCAGTCCCCCCCCACCACCACCACCACCACCACCCCATCACTGCTCTGCCTCCATAAAAAAGCGCAATAAAAGAGCTTTTAACCCCCACCACCCTAACCCCCACCCCTATAACCACCACCGCCACCACCACCCCCCCCGAGTGCGGCTACACCTGGTCGTCGGCGAGGTCATCAATCTCGGACCGGAGGGGGTATCAAACGAGGGGTCACCGGTTTGGAGTGGGAGGGCGGTGGGAGCTTAAATACAGCGAAGGAGAGAGATGGAGGGCCGTCATGGGAGACGGGAGAGGGAGCGTGAGGGATGGGTGGGGGAGAGGGGAGGGGAGTAGTGAAAGTTGTTGGGGGAGGGGGTTGAGAGTTTAGGCCAAGCCCCCCCCGGCCCTAGGGGGGTTGGTGTTGTAACGACCGTCTCCCATGTTATTAACGTTCAGGGCATTTAGCAGACGCTTTTATCAAAAACGACTTACAATAAGTACATTTGTCAGAAGAAACAACAAATGTCCACATTATTTAACATTTGTATACTAAACTAGCCTCGCAATTGATGCATGCGTTTCGTTTTCACATCTACTCAACATTTACCGTTTTCAGTTATTGTCTATACTAACTTAAACCGTAACCCTTACTTGTAACCTCCAACAATTCCGATTGCTTCTTGATACTGAGTAATTTCCATTTCTTTGTCATTTAAATGCGGCATTCTCAAAAATGAAAAATGTGGAATGTATAATATTCTTTTTTGGCTTTATATGCTTATTAGGCTTTGCTGTCTACCTGCAAAGTGTTGATGAGCTGCTAGAGAAAGGATCAAAGAAGCGTTTCTTATTGCACGTCATTTTTGTCATTAATACCCTACTTTGATATCGGTATCAATAGGTTACTCCTGCACAACAGCAAATAAACGCTGAACATACCTGCAGACACAAACAAACTGGCGAGCGCACACACAAACACACCCACAACCCGACGCCAAGACACCACACACACACACAAACGCACACACACCCACCCCCACACACACATACAGAGACCCAGACACACACACTCACACACACAGGCATGCACGCACACCCAGACACACCGCCATACCCGCACACGCACACACACACACACACACACACACACACACACACACACACACACACACACACACACACACACACACCCGGAGACTACTGCTGATATTAATCTCAGGTATACCCTACTTGACTTTAAATGTACCAATTGAATGTAGAAATAAATGAGCGCCCCCCCCCCCCCGCCCTGAGACTCTCTCCAGCTCCTCCTTGACAACCCACCAGACTTCCCCACAGCCCTGTCTCACAGGCGGCACCACTGTTTGGGATCTCATTACCTCTGAACCGGATCAAGTGGACTGGAGGAGAGCAGACAGGCAAGATAGAAAAGAAAAGAGAAAATAGAGGCGGAGGGAAGCCGGTAACACAGTCCGGACAGGTGTTCTCTCCAGGGGCCCCCACGAAATGAACACAGGAATGAATTCTAAAAATGCATTCAGGGCCGAGAGAGGCTGAAAGACAGGGGAGGGCGTGGAGAGAGAAAGAGAGAGAGAGAGAGAGGGTAGGCGAGAGAGCAAATGAGAGCGAGAATGGCAGAGGGAGAGGAAGAGAGGGAGACAGCCGAAGGGGAGAAGAGAAAGGAGAGAGAGAGAGAGAGAGAGAGAGTGAGAGCGAGAGCGAGAGAGAGACAGAGAGAGAGAGAGAACAACAGAGAGAATGAGAGGGAGAGCAAAAAGAAAGAGAGAAAAGGTGTCGGTGCAGCGAAGGTAATTATTCGCCAGACTCCCTCACCTGTGACAAGAAGCTTAGGGGATTGGTGCGGGAGATTTGGTGGGCTGCCGGGTTGTGGGCAACAAGGGTGGGGTGGAGGAGGGGATGGAGAAGGAGCAGGGGGAGGAGGAGGAGGAGGAGGAGGAGGAGGAGGAGGAGGGAGTGAGAGTGTTGTGGTGGAGGGGAGAGGGCTTTACCGTTCCTGATTGGCCCAAGACCTTTTGCTGCCACACCACATCCCAAAGAATACTCTCACACACCTCTCGTTTCCTTTCCCATCCTCTCTCTCGCTTCCTCTCACACTCTGTTCACTACACACAGCACATCATGGTCGGTCCATTTGTGCACAAGAACCTTTACTCTTATCCACACCCCCTCTACCTCTCTCACACACACACACACACACACACACACACACACACACACACACACACACACACACACACACACACACAAATACACAATGGCTATCTTCACAAAACATAACCCCCCCCCCCCCTCGTGTCCTCAAGTACCCTCAGCTCACTCAGGGAAGGAAATTAAAAAACAATTGTGTGCTGGGTTTTGTGAAAGGCTACCATTCCGTGGCAAGGACAAGGGTGTTCTGGAATCTAATGTTGTTCCTCAGCATTAATCGCACAGGCTAAGGTGAACCTGTACTTGTGTGAGTTGCTGCCGAGTGGGTTTGTGTGAGTGTGTTTGTGCGTGTGCGTGTGCGTGCGTGTGTGTGTCTAAGTGTGTGGTCACACACAAGCCACAAAAAGCCACTCCACAGACCTCAATGAAAAGCCTTGCCCCTCTCCTCGCAAACAATAGCATTTACACCATGCATCCTAGCCCACCCACCCCCTTCCCAGCATCTAGTTTCAGTTAAAGTGTGTCGGTGAGCAATGTGGTCCACTCTCCTCTCTGTAGTAGTAATTATATCGCTTTAGGGGAAGGGAGAGAGAGAGGGGAGTGTGTGTCTGGCCAGGTTGGTGGAGAGAGTTACGACCAAAAAGGTGAGAGTGTGTGTAAGCTGGTGACCCCCCAAGTCATGTTTACAGCACTTGTATTTAATTAAGGGCGGCTGGGGTGGGAGGGCGAGTGGTTGAGGGGGTGAGGAAAGGGGAGGAGGAGTTCTGGTTACAGCCCCAAGACCAGGGAACCGGTAGATCTTCTTTGCAATTGGAATTTTTTTAGTACTTTTACACTCCGGGCCCCAATCCAGACGTGTGTCCTGAAGAACATATGCGTCTTCTTTTTTTAATTAACGGAATTCTGCGGTGTGTCAATATCCAATTATATCCGTGCCGTATGCAGCTGTCTGTGTCTATGATTTTCCTTTCATTAAAGAAATTGCATACACTGAGAATGTGTTGATTTATCTTTTTATTTATTTTTCGCCAAAAAAAACGGTAGCAAGTCGTGCTTCGTCTCTCCCAGTCGGTTCCATGTTCCCCGCGCGTGTGTTAAATAACCCCCCCCTATCGTGAGACAGGCCCAGGGGGGGATGTGATGTCATGCTGATATTATCTGACAATTACATTACAGGGGAAATGGCATTTTATTTATTGGCTATTCAAACCGATAAAGAGCAGCGGTTGATGCCATTAGGGCTCCTGTGGTAAGTGCCCCTAGAATCAAACGACGCTTACGCTTTGAAAAACAAAAAAAACAATAACGGCTCTTTTTAACATGAGCTCTGAGTGCATCTGTTGCACTGGATGTCTCTCTTTAAAAACAAAAAAAAAAGAAAAGCTGTGATAATACAGCTCGGTCCTTCACTTTGTCAAGCACTACAATAGCAAAGGGAGAAGAAACCCTTGGGGCGAAAATGAAGTCTAGTTCGGAGGCAAGAAGGAAGAAAAGAAAGGTACGCTCTATACAGTTGGCGTGGCGATGAATCAAAGCCCCTGTCCGGGGTCGTCCTGTGATATCGGCGTAAATTACAGTGTCACCTTCTCCACTGAACACGTCTCGCGTTACCGCCATGGCGACCGTGCAGGCGGGTCGGGTAGCCTAGAGGAATAGAAGGAATGGCGGTGGCGGTATGGGAGTGGCGGGAGGGGGAAAAACAGGACAGAGAGCAGAGACATACGTCCCGACCGGTACGTGATCGAATGTCCCCAACCTTCCAGAGGGAGCCCTGAAGACGGACAGACGGACGGACAGATAGACAGGCCCCGGCGGGCTGAGAATTACGACCTGGGAGAAAAAAGGGGCTCCGCTCGAGAAAGGGGAACGGCTACGGGTTTTCGGGGGGGGACGTGATTTGGGGTGGTTGTTGTTGTTTATTTTTCGGGCCGCTATTTGATTTTTTTATTTTTTTATGCGGTTAATCGGAAGACGAAGTCGACGTGGCGGTGTGCTTGGCAGTTTAAACAAGCCCCCGGGCCCCAGACAGTGTTGAGCAACGGCCGGTTGGTTCTCCGCAAAGTGTTGTGAAAGTGGGTTTCTGTGCTGCTAAATTGGCAGTCTGGATTGTATGTGTGTGTTCCTGTGTGTGTGTGGGTGTGTTTTTTTGTGTGTGGTTGTATGTGAACGAGCGTGTGTGTCTGTGTTTTGTGTGTGTGTGTGTGTGTGTCTGTGTGTGTGTGTGTGTGTGTGTGTGTGTGTGTGTGTGTGTGTGTGTGTATGTGTGTGTGTGAGTGAATGAGCGCGTGTTTGTGTGTTTGTGCATGTGTGCGTGTGTGTGTGCGTGCATGTGTTTGTGTAAGTGTGTGTTTGTGTATGAGCATGTGTGAGTGAGTGTATGTTTGTGGATGTGTGTGTGTGTGTGTGTGTGTGTGTGTTAGCATGTCTAAATAGTTGGAGTGTCAGCACAGAGTGTGACAAAGTGTTCCTTGTGAAGCCGGGCGCCGTGGTAACCAGACTTCAAAGGCGAGCACAATCTGAATTTTATTCACCGGGATGTTTGTAAACGTCGGCGACGAGCTCACATCTGGAGGTACTCAGTGGACCTGACAAGGAGTGTGTGTGTGTGTGTGTCGGGGGCGTCGCTTGTCTAAATACATGTGAAATATATGCTCGAGTCCCATGCATTCTTTGTGAGTCCTGGCCTTTTTCACTACCGAACGGCTCTGTTTACACTGCCGCGATCGTTGGGTTTCGTGTTTGCATATGTGTGTTTGCGTGTCAAAAAATGTGTGCGCACATTTGAAATATTGCACATATGGGGCTTGTATTGACTGTGTGCGCATGGCCTTATTTAATGCGCAGCCGCCATCCCAATGCCCGTTGTGATGCATCTGTACATGTGTCCTGCTGAGACACAATGTGGCATTTTAAAGATGGCATATTTCAAAGGAATTCTCTGTGTTCATTTTCAATGGACAAGCCCCTCTTGGCAATGGCCGTTGCATTGTTTCACAAGATAAACACCCAACACAAGTGTTTCCTCCGTAATACACTCGATGTCGTTGGTATTCTCCGAACTAACTGCTAAACCCCTGCGGCACACGTCCATTAACAGCCCTGTGGCCTGTGGGGACAATACCCAGAGTAAACAGGAAGGGGTATAGAGGCCGACCCCTGACCCCGACAGGGACAGGAAACGTCCAGAATTTACAACGTCTTGAGTGAGGTTTACTCTGGAGATATTTAACGAGAGAGGCGGCGCCCAGAAACTAGTCCAGGAGGGAGTGTGAATGGCCTGAGGAATCTCCTGGACCAACCCCCCCCCCCCCCCCCCCCCCCCTGTCTGAGGTCCTAGATGGGCCTGAATCAGCAGGCAATAACAAGGATGACTTCCCCCCCCTTACAACACCCTGGACAGGAAGGACAGAGCGGAGATAGACCTGGAGACCGCCCTGCCAAGAGGACCCAGCCACACTATAAATGGAGCGGGAGCCAGGGAGAGGCGGACAGAGCCAAGTATAAAAACGCACATGGAGAGGAGGTTTGAATTGACAAATCGTGGATGGAGTGAATGAAGCGATGAGGGACGGGCTGGTGTTATTATTGTCGTTCGTCTGTATCACTGTGGCCGGTCTGAGTGTGTGTTCCCGTGACTCTGCCGGGGCCAAACTCAGCCGTGCAACCGATGAGCTGCTTTGCCTGTGTGTTGGCAGAGACGCTCGAACTTACACACAGAAAGAGTCGCGTTCACAAGCGCACACAGACTAACACACAGAAAGAGGCGCGTTCACGCAAACGAACACAGAAGGAGACACTTTCACAAGCGCACACACAAACTAACACACAGAAAGACAAGTTCACAAGCATACTGACAAGATAGCACACAGAAAGAGACGTTCACACACATCCTCACAAACTGCTAACACGCACACACGCACGCACGCACAAACACAGACACGCAGACACACACAGGGGTATAATCCAGATAAACACATTAAGAAATTTAACACAGTAACGCTATTTTCCCTTTCAAAGCACTGTTTGGACCACCAGACTGTCATACTAAAGCCTCTCATCTAATCAAGTTTGCTTCACAAGTCACCCTCACACACTCAAACACACACACACACACACACACACACACACAGACACATTATTGAGTCTCCACATTGAGATGGGAAGCCTGAAGAAGGCAGATGGAGACAAAGGGAGAGACCAAAGCAGACACACACACACAGACGACCGCAGTGGACCACAATGGGTCCTCAAAGGCTGCTCTGTGCTTGTGTTTTCTCCTCTGAAGTCGACACGCATGGGTTAGGATGCACGTATCAAACCTGTCCAGCCACTGTGGCCGTGCCTGCCTCTATATTACCCATCAACTCATTAGCAACAGGGAGGAACAAAGCAATCAGCATCCAATTATAATATTTTGCATTGTATATCATGCGGCTATTAAACTGTACTATATAATATCCGCTATAAGAGCAGAGAACCTGAAACAAACAAGTCTTCTGTATTTGCCGTTGTGCTGGTTACTAATTAAGCCGATGCTATTATTCAAAGCAATTTTCTTTTTTTAAATACATCTCATCAATGAGCAGAGGGGGAATTACAGAGTCTTGCTCAAGGATGCCTTTAGGTATGGTAGACATTGGGGATCACACCCAGTACCTGGCTAGGCTGGGGGTCAAACCCCATGAACCATTATCTGAGCCTAGCTGCGGTCGAACAGCTGCATGTGTAGAACTCTATTGATGGGGGGCTAGCTTAGATGCTAAACTACCTAAACGTCTCTGAGTTGGTAGGGATGCGTCTTCTCCCCACATAAGCACTAAAGAAGATTTAAGTCCTTATGCAAATCGTGTGTGTGTGTGTGTGTGTGTGTGTGTGTGTGTGTGTGTGTGTGTGTGTGTGTGTGTGTGTGTGTGTGTGTGTGTCTGTGCGTGCGTGCGTGTGCGTGTGTGTGTGTGTATGTGCTTCTGGACAAGCATATGTACAGGTCAGTATGTTCAAGTCTCATCATTATCACATTAAAAGAATGCTGAGCCATCTTTGACTGGTATAACAGACCCGGCACTATTATCATAACAATCATACCGTGAGAAAGATCAGGGTCCAAATAGCTCAAATGTGGTCAGGACATACAGTCAGGATCATGGGATGTGCTGCGTCATTGACAAAATTAACTCTAAATGAAGACAAACAATTTGTGCTGTTGTTCAGGCTTATCTCCTCATACGGTTCACTGGTAGGCAATTTGAATCCCCACTCAGTAACAGATAGACCACTAGACTGTAAAAAATGTAATAAACATTGAATCAGCCCCCTTTCAGTAATTATACTTCAAGGGGCTGCTGGATTTGATACGCAGGGACATTATTCCTGGAGCAGATGATCATGTACGTATATTCCCACCACACACCCATTCCCCTAGCTCATTTCCCTCCTAATCCTTCCTCATCCTTCCTGACGTCTCATCCTTCCTGTCATCCTCTTAAAAGAAAGAAAAACACCAGCCTGGAATGTGTCGGAGAGCCAGACGAGCAGACACACACTCACACACACACACACACACACACACGCACGCGCACACACACACACAAGCGCACACACGCGCAGACGGGCAGACTGAGTGGGTGTGTGGTGTATCAGTGTGGTGTCAAGGGGGAAGGCCATCGTTTTCCCAGCACCCTTCCTGTGTCTCACAAGGTTCGTCTGGAGGTGTTTGGGGACACAGTGCCGCTGCCGGATGACCCACGGCTGTTGTAGGAGTGAAACGTCTTCCTCTGACAACGCCTCTGTGTGCTAAATCACAGAGGAAAGGGCGATACTGAGCACGGAGATAAGATGTTGAAATGCACCGTCTGAAAGCCTGAGCTGTTTGTGTTGTAGTCAAGTGAGTCTTTGATTTGGGCTTCAAATGGACTCTGGTTCTCTCTTACTTTCTTTTATTTGTTGTTTTTCTTTAGATTTGTTTTTTTTCTTCCCTCTATGTTTCAGCTTCAATTTATAAAACGTCTTATATGTGATAAATACTTTCGTTAGCCGTATTTATACCTCGAAAGACATTTTGCACGGCAAATCGTGTACTTTGAACAGGGGGTATCGTGTAGAAAACACGGGAAGTTAAAACAACCGAAGCCCAGACAAACTCCCCAGTGTTTAACGCGTTGAACATCAACCAGTCAAGTAATTAAGTAGTCTCTGATTAATTAGACGCCAATAAACTCTCGTTCACGCCCGTAACGACACAACAATGCTGAGATTCCCCAGGTGAAACCGCTGATAAGGAAGCCTAATGAACAAATGCAATTCACCATAGGAGTTTCACGGAAGAAATTGTGGCTAACAGGAATTTAAATTGCTTCCCTTCCGCTATTAACATTCATTTCATTTTCATAACGCCTTAATTAAGGGAATAACAACAGTAAGGGACCTTTGATATATATCTGCATGAAACATAAACTCACACAAAAACACAATTACACAATTTGTACACAATTTATCCAAAATGCAGATTGACCAGATCTAAGACTCGTTTATGCCTCTGCTGTGAATGTTGAGGACTGAAGACAAATTGAATGGAATAGAGTGTAATTAGCTGTGTAATTGAGTCGACTAAGGCTTCACAAGATCAACAATGACACAATTGTGGTTTTGCCATAATATTTAGCAGTTCGGGGGGTTTTCAAATCACTTATCTTTAAACATGAAAAAAATAATTTTAAAATAATTGTTTTAGATAAAACCAGATAGCGGAATGCATTTGGAGCCCAAACAGAGATAAAATTGAGTTCAGACATGTTGTTCTCTTTATCTAATAACATTTACTCCCAGTCAGGGACATTCTCTTAACTGATAAAATGACTTGTGGACCCAGAGACACAGGGACAGGCCGGGAGATCTGCAGGGTGCTATTAAAATACATGTACTTGTCCGAAAATATAAAAACATTAAAAAAATAGATTGATGGACTCAACCTGAACGGTACTAAGAGAGACTTTTACATTTCACATCCTGTGGCGAGCAGATATTACATTCCCATTGTTGGACCAGGGGACGAGGGACAAGGAATTGTGGTTGTGTTTAATATATATTCAATATATTATATAACCTTTAATATGTTAGTTATGGTTACTGCAATACCTTCTAGAAAGATGTGGTTTGGCAAATTACATCCGTGACCCGAGGTGGGGTTTTTGGTAATGTAGCATATCTTTTTTTGATGCTGCCTAAAATAAAATCGAATCCACCAACTTTGCCAACAATAACTCCTCACTTATTTGTTCCCTAGACCCCCACCTTACAAACCCCTATATGTGTGTGCACCTCACCTCTGTTTTTTCTCTTTCTCTGCGTTCTTCACTATAGTATGTGTCCACCGCGGACAGTGTGTGGGAGAGGGGGGGTATCTACCACGCATGTGTGCTTGTGGAATCCAATTTATTCGTTCGATACAACTCATGGAGTAACTGAGCGCAATCTTCCCCCACCGACCTAGAATCTGAGGAGAGAGGCCATCTCCCTGGGCTTCCCGTGACACCGGGCCCCAGAACGGCCCCTGACAGTTTCACGGATCACGGCTTCTGGCATCAAATATACTGTCATAGATGAAATAACACGCTGCTAGCGCTCCGTCGATGTGAACTCGACTGTTTCCACAGAGCTGAATTCATCTTTAACTTACAGTCAATAATAGTATGTTCCGGAGTGGCGGTGATAACTGAATATAAATAATTTAAATATGTATGATGTTTGGTGGACGGCCTCTACTGGTTAATTTGCCAATTTAGGATGAAGTCTGATAAAGCATAGTGCTTTGGCATTTAGTCACGCGTGTTTATTTAGTGCAGAACACAAGGTCAAAGCTAATGCTCCAAAATGATGTCAGAATCGTACGCTACGGGGCCAACACAAAGAAAAAAGCCACCGCACTGTCCATCAACAGAACATCAATGAGTCAAACCCCTGCGGAATGGCTCCTTCACAATCCATCAGACAATACCCCCCTGTTCATATCGGAACGGAGCGCCGGGCCACTGGAGCGTTCGGCGGGGAAGCGGGAAGTCTGTGGGATGTGGCACGGATCCCAGCCCTCCGTGGCCTGCTGTTCCTGAGAGGCGCTGGGCGCCTTGAAAGATTCCCCCTCGGAGATGGAGAGAGAGAGAGAGAGAGATGGGCACCAGAGATACCCATTATCTCCGAGCCGATGACCTCCAACTAAAGTCACCGTCCTGGGGCCAAATCGCCCCGCCAGAACACCGCCAACCGCGGCCAACCTCCAGTCCAAACCTCACCGCGTTCCCTTCCACACACACACACACACACACAGACACACACACACACACACCCAGCCAGAAGAAGGCGGGGGTGGTTGTAGGGGGTGAGGGCGGAGGAGGAGGGGAGGGAGGGAGGGGAGGGAGCCAGGTTTGAGCCAAAATGGCTGACGTGTGAATGGAGACAGATGCCTGAGCAGAAAAGAACCGTGGCATCGGTGAAGCGGGGGTTTGCCCCGTCCATTCTCACACTGTAGGAGGGGGACGGGGGGGGGGGGGGGGGCGGGGATGGCAGCGAGAGTCGGGGATGACTGGGGGCAGCCAAGAGCCCAGGTGACGGGCGGGGAGGACAATATCTCAGCGGTGAATTCATAAAAGACGACGGCCTGTTTTGTTGTTCCTCGTCTACCCCGGGACATGAATGTAATTAGAACACAGCTGAAAGGTCACGACTGAGCGTCTGAAGCCACTGGGGCCCTGATGTACCATTGAGGGCAAGATAGCTTGTTCACAACCCCCCCCCCCCCCCCCCCCCCCAACCCTCTACCCTATCCCCTTCCCACCCGCCATGCTGGGTCAAAGGATAAGTGTTGCGGGCGACATTCACGTCATTCACTAATACAGTTCCCTACTGGGAACTGGGTCTTGTTGGAGCTGCTGCATGAATCATGTACAGAATAGACACACTGCGCTTTTAAGTGTGTATAGAGGAGGCTTTGGAATACATGTGTTTTGGTTACATCGATATTCCGACTGGATGTTGCTGAGTCAGCGTTAATCAGTTGATATTCCCGCATTGCCCGTCTGTGATCAATGGAGTGCTATCTTATCTTTAATCGGTTGTTAACCGTGTCAGGTTTTTCTTTGTTGTATAAATGTGATCATGTAGTACTTTAAATGTGCCAAATGTGAATGGAAAATAAAAGACAATACCGCAACTTTCAGGACAGTTGGGAAGGACGAAACATGGTTAATATATGCATTTCGCCCTCGCCTTTCGCCTTTTGTCTGAACCACTCATTTGCATCCAATGGCAAGAAATGTAAACAACCTAATTTTATCTCTTGGACGTCCCCTATCAGCAGAACACTCTGTCAGAGGACTCTGCCAGGGAGAGCTCTATCCCCCCCCCCCCTCATCCATAATTCAAACACTACTTCCCTGGTTTTCTGGGAGTTTTTTCAGGAGATCCATCTGCTCAGAATGCTATGGGTATTCAACTAATAGTCACTCTGTTTTGGTCGTCGGAACATTTATTGAGAATAAACCTGAGAATGCCATGACTAATAACAGAAGCATCGGTGTTATTGTGAATATAGTTCTTGTAAAATTTTCATGGGCAGTTTTTGTCATGTTGCAGAATGCACTCGAGATTTTAGGAGGACTTGAGTGTGATGAACCAAAGATTGTAAATGGGAGATATGTGCACAAAATAGTGCACCTAATAAGTAGTCTGCTTAGACCCATACATAGTTCTGATTGCTGTTGTCATTTATTCCAAATATGAAAGGTATGGACAGCTATGCAATAAAATTCCTGGGAAAAAGTGCAATGCATGCATTTAATCTAATTCGGGAATTTATTTTCAGAATGTTGTTGGCTGAATAACTTCAATAATTGGCGGAACAAGTAACGATGGAGAAAAGTGAAGAAAGGCTTCTACAATGTATGCATTTTCAGAAATAACCTCCACAAAGGTTTTTATCTCGTTTGAAATATAGCACTGGTGCTAACAGTTTATAAATCAGGATTCAAATAGAAATACCTTCTCCATCCGAACGGGTGCAGCCATACACTCACATGAGCACATACCCTTTGTGTGAACAGATTTATATCAAAGGGTTTCTGAATCCAGATACGATCTAGATCCTAAGACTCCATATAAACGGGGGCTATTGTTTCGACTGGAAGAGAAGGGAAAGGTGGTGCGACAGCAGTTCTGAAATGCCACCTGGATAATATTTAGCCTGCCAATACAGTTTGATCATAACCAGCACAGCAGACATATAAAGTTCACTCTGATACAGTGGGTCTGTAGGGTTAGGGTGTGTTTGTGGATGTGTGAATGTTTTTTGTGTGTCTATGTGTGTGTGTGTGTATGTATTGGTGTATCTGTGTGTGTGTATGTGTGTGTTTGTGTGTGTGTGTGTAGGTGTATCTATGTGTGTGTGTGTGTGTGTGCCCGCGCGCGCTTGCTTGTGTGTATGAAAACGTATAGCTGCGTCTATGTGTGTGTGCGTACACGTGTGCTTGCGTATGCATGCAGCGTCCGCCTGTTTGTAGGTGTGTGTATGTCATTTCCACCCACCGTCTATCCCTGGGGCTATATTGAATTATGTGGCTGTCAGGTCCCTAAGCCCCCCTATATTTCCTCAACTCTCCTCAAGTCCACAGCAGCCCCTGGATTCAGTATCAAATTCTCCCCACGCTGGCACTCTGCGGATCTCCCCCAGGCCCCTTTAGATCTTTATCCCAGCGTCCACATCCATGGCCCTGGTCGGACAAGGCAGCATTTATAAATATATTTAGGGGGTTGGGAGGGGTTCACCACAGATAAAACATGCAGAGATCCTCATGAACCCTCCACATATAATCAATCAATGGTTTAACACCGCCTGGGTCAAATTGTCTGGCCGGCCGCCGTCCCCTCCTCCCGGTCACGCTAACTAGGCTCACATGCTGCGACCAAAGGGCCGGGGAAACGATGAGGCGACAGTATAATGTGGTAATAAACGCTGTCCTGTTTTTATCATTACATATTTATATACCTTCATAATATATATATGCACTTTTTTTCACATCTCTCTGTTTAGCAGTGCAGTTCGTTCAAGGCGGCACTCTAAATACCACTTTCCTTAGTTACCTACTATTAATCTCCATGCCCTGCCGCCCCGGCTATCCTAAAACTATTTGGCTGCTTTCCCTTAGTGACCGAGTTTAATTACGGGAATGGCCAATTAGCTGGGTAAATGTGTAGATTTCCCATCGTGCGATTGGTGGAGCATGGAATGCGGGGACTCGAACCTGAGACAGATTGGCGATAGTGTTTCCGAGCCGGCTCTATTCGATGGATTCTTGTCGGAATCATCAATGGCAAGGGAGCTGGGAATACAGGGGCAAAGTCTGATTGCTTCTATCTCAAATGAGGCAATTAGGAGGAAAGGCTGAATGTAGATCAGGCTTACTGGGCTACGCCCTGCCAAGTTGATGTGTGATGCACAAAGCGCTCTAGGGGAGGGTAGGGAGGCGGGGAGGAAGAGGTGGAGGTGATGGAGGGGGAAGAGCGGTGCACACAATCTATTGATTTCCTCTTCCACCCAATTGTCAACGAGAGCCCCTGCCAAAATTGATCAGGGAAGGTAGCCTTGTCTGCTGTCAATAAAGCAGAGAACCAGAGGGCCTTGGGAGAGTTCCTCCATGGGCTCCGGAGTACTGGTACGAGACGATGATCTTGAAGATGAGGCAGCCAGCGGTCTGATCCCAGAGGGTTCAGTCAGGCATAGAGACGACGAAGAGGGTTTGAAACCTCTGTCAACCCGGGACGCTCTCTTCCACCTCCGAGTGCGATCACTCGAGGCGCTCGCTATGATACGGAACAAATCAAAGCCAAAAGTGAAGACATAAGTGTCTCCGCAGCTCCCGCTAATTAACATTGAGCGTGTGCTACGACTACAAACGCCGGCATGCGTGACTGAAATCTTAAGCTTACTTTTGCTCTGGCTTAGCTGAGGTGAGGCTTTGGGGATGTCAGTTATATGCATATTCTTTGTGAAGCAGCGAAATTAATTATTATTTTTACTAATTAACATGAGCCGCTGTATTGTTTTGTTCTTGTTACATGCGTGTGTTTTGACTAGGGAGAACAATAGTATTTTTGAAACTAATCTTCGAGTGAAAGTGTGTAACCTTGTACGTATTTGGATTTTGGTTGTATTGTCAATATCTTACTTAAGCTATGAGAAATCTGATATTCAAAAATACAAATTAATTTGTATAAAATCATGTATTTTGACCTATATTTCCCTCATTAGCTATTTATAGACAAATACTTTGAATTAAAAGTACGGGAATAAAGTCAGAATTCCTACACTTTAAGGAGTATAGGAATTCAGACTTTTTCTCCTTTTCTTGGAGAGGTAGCAAAGCATATTTTATTCCAGCTCTAATGACTACAGCAGATTAGTTTTCAAGGAACCGTTACCACAAGAACATTCACCCTTAACATATGGCAATATGAGTATGTAACTGGAAGTGTATTTATGATTTGCTCAATGCCGCATTTTAATACCACTTCATATCATTTTATGGATTAGTTATATCTGTAACTCTGCCATTTTGTCATATTTTAAAGGAGCAGGAAATGAAAAATAAGCAATGTGATGACAACCTTGACCACAAACAAAGATACATGGCAAAGATACCAAAGACAATGCCCTTGGTTCCTTCTGTTTCTTTCATTTAAACATAATGACACGTTCAGAGAAGGCGGGACTAAACACTGCACGGTTCTCTCTGAGATAAAGCACACCTGCCGTCCAACAGAACATATGACTACTGAATACACAGCAGACAAGACGGTATGGTCCGCTGTAGTGGCCGTCATGGGCTTTGTAAGACCCCATGGAAAACAATATGAGACCAGAAAGTTAATAATCCATAAGGTCTGGTAATTCTATTGGATGGAAGGGACATTCCAATAGGTATTAAGTATATGTTTGGTCTTTTCCTGTGTAATAAATCTCAGGGTCAATTTGGTGGAGCTGAAGTAGCGAGTGGGCTCCGGTAGAACCAGCGACATGTATTATTGCTTTTATGACCCTTTAAAGTGCTTCAACATCAATGGTAGACTAATTCCAAGAACGGGAATGATGGTTAAAAAGTTTGGGAGAAAAAGTGGTCACATCACAGATTTACCTCATCGACTCATCCAAGCCCTCCCTCTATCCCCTTCCCTCTCGGCTATTTCTCCTTCTTTTTTTCTTCCCAGACTGGGCTGGAATAAAAGCATCCTTTCTTCTCAGGGTAGTCCATTGCTTTTGAATCCATCTCCTCAATCCCTTCCAAGATACCCTGCTGTGTCTCATTCCTCCTCTCTCCGGCATGGCTGGAGACGGATTTTGGCAGAGAGAGCTTCAACGCTTCATAAATCGCTGGCTGTGTTATCCCACAGTCTCATTTATTATCTTTTTAGGCCCAGGTGAACTGTAGCCGTGCAGTGTAAGAAGACTAAGGCCCCGTCCCTAGAGGGTTTCCCGAGCTGAAGGCATCCTCTCGCCTGACAGTCCTCTAAATGATACAACATGTGTGGCATTTACACCAGGAGAAATCCAATGCCCGTAGTTAATTTTGATGGAGGACTCTTATTTTGAAGTTATCCCTAGCCGGCTTCCCTTCACAAGATATTTGGATCATAAAGTCATAAGGGTGCATTTTTCTACATCTTTGCGTTATAGTTTCCAGATCTAATGCTGGCCTGGTTTCGGGCGGTTGGGTGTGAGGTCATGTATCAGCGCGCCGGCGACGTAACACTGCTTGCAGTGATCTATCGTTTGTTTCAGGTTTTGGGTTTCAACCCTAATCTAACACAGTGGCCCGTGGTCATCCCATATGGGGACCTCTGAGCAACCAGAGCCTGTAGAGATCCTGGAAGGTCACCAGGAGCAAGGTCGCTCACCCCCGGTTGAGACACTGCTCATTGACCCGAGACCTGCTCTCAGCCTGGCAATGCTAAAAGTGTGTGTTTTTTGTAAGTTTAAAAAACCTTTATTGCTGTATATACAACAAACAAAATCAAAAGAAGATGACAATTATTAAACATTTCTAAATTTCTAAGTTTGTCCTGTGTTGTCTTGGTCAACCGTGGAGCGTTTGGTATTTAGATTACATCCGATTAAGTCTAATCGTCATTCAACTTAAAAGCACGGTACGACGAAAAGCATTAAGCATCCAACCACATTCAAAGCAGAATGCGAGGAATGCAAAGGAAAGGCATGGCAGCTTCTACATAGTGTATAACCAGTGCAAAGAAAGAGGTGAGAGCAGGAATGGAGAGGCGAGGGCCAAAGGGCAGTACAGTCAGAATGTAAAGCGGTGGGGTGGAGGAACATTATCATTTTTGTCCAAAAGCAGCACCTAGTCCCAGAGTTCCCACTGTGTCGGAAGCAGAGTGTGATGGTTTGGCTGCCGGTCTGAACTGTCTGAAGGTGGCGTTTGCGGCGTTGAAAGGGGAGCGCAGATGAAAGAGCCGCCCGGGCCATTTCAACGGGGAGAACAAAGTATCTGATATTATATAGGCTTACATTCATTCATGGACTTGGATCAGGTAAAAAAAAAAAAGGAGACGAAGACAGTAGTTGACGAATACAGCCATGTGTTCGGTGAGGGTGGAGGAAGGTCTTTCCCTTTGGTGGAGGAACACAATGTGTGGTGAAAAGTTCGCACTAGGAGGTCCGGCAAAAGATTCTTCTCTTACGATAAACATTCGACGGAGTGTAAGATGCATCATCCCTCCCCCCGACCGCTGCTATGGAAACCCTCGACTCAACAAGCCATCCAAACAACGCGTCCACCTCCACGTTCTCTCCCCGAACGGATGAATAATCAATTCGCACGAGGATGTTTACCTTAACTTCTGTTATTTAAACACGTCATAATGCCAAAGTGACCAATCCGGGGATGAAAAGCGGTGCACACTTGATTCGTTTCCAATTCTTTTTCCTTTTCTTTTTTCCCCTCGGGGCCAAACTTAAAACCCTGGAGCCAGAGCGAAGCCATGCAGGGCTTTCTCACACCCCAGGGCCCCTGAGGGGAGAGTCATGGAGCCAGGGTACTTGGCAGGGCCACGCGTCTCCCCACCGCTGCCTGAGCGGCGGGGCACTGTCTGTAGTGCGTCCAGGACCGCGGCCCCGTCAATACTGTCAGGAACCCTGCTGGCTCCCAACAAAGTGCTGCGCCCGGCGCTTGTGTGTCTTTGTGTTTGGATTTGTGTGTCTGCGTCTGTGTCGTGTGTGTGTATGTGTTGTGGGTTCGTGTGTCTTTGTGGTTGGATGTGTGTCTAGGTCTGTGTCGTGTGTGTGTGTGTGTCTGGGTCTCGGGTCTGTGTGTCTGTGTGTCTGTGTGTGTGTGTGTGTGTGTGAATGTGTGTGTCTCTGTCTGTGTCGTTTTTGTCTGTGTCTGTGTGTGTCTGTGTGTCTGTGTGTCTATCTGTCTGTCTGTCTGTCTGTGTGTCTGTCTGTCTGTGTTTGTGTGTGTCTGTGTGTGTGAGCACATGTGTGTATGTGTCGGTGTGTTTGTGTCTGTTTTTGTGTCTGTGAGTGTGTGTCGGGGTTGATAATCATTGCCCTGTTTGACACACTAGGAAACATGGCTTCACTTGCAAGGCTAAATTGTAGTACGTGACAAAATCAAAACCGAGTAAATAAAGGAAATGTGTTTGCAATGCAATGTTATGCATTGTTGCTAATTACTCATGCAATAGTAATTATTTGCCTTCAGCGACTTGCATTAATCATGCTGTTCGTATTAATTCAAGATAGAGTGAGAGAAATAGAGGTCTCCGTGCATGTGTGTATATTTCTGAAAGTGCCGTCTGTCTGCCGGTGTAAGTGATGTGTGTGTGTGTGTGGGTCTGTTTGTGTACGTGTATAGATGTGAAAGTGTGTGGGTCTGTGTGTGTATGTGTGTAGATGTGAGAGTGTGCCTCGTTTGGCATGTGTCTGTGTATGTGAAACTCAATGTGTGTGTTTCAGTGAATGGAAGTCAATGTGTGTATCTGTCTGTGCATGTGAAACTCAATGTGTGTGTTTGTATGTGGAAGTCAATGTGTGTGTGTGTCTGTGTGTGGAAGTCAATGTGTGTATGTGTCTGTGCATGTGAAACTCAGTGTGTGTGTGTTTGTGCATGTGCATGTGAAACTCAATTTGTGTGTGCGTGTGTGTGTGTGTGTGCAGAAGTCAATATTGGAGAAAGGGACAGGAGGCCGAGGAAGAGGCAGCAGTGGAGGAGGCAGTGAAAGGGAGTTAAGTATAGAGAGAGGACCTGGATAATGAGCCGACAAGCCAAGCATTGCAAGTGCAGGGCTCCTCGCAGCTCCAGGGTCAGTTTTCTCTCATTCAGATGCAGCCCAGAGCTGGTAGCCCGGCTGGGGCAGCAAATCTAAGGCTTGTACCGTGGATCTATGAGCACAGGAATAACGTGCCATGGCTGTTTTAATGCAGATCAATCTAGAAGACACAATGTCTGGGATCAAAGTAAAGAAAAGCTATTTTGACAAGGTTTGATCGCCTTTGTTATTGTACCTGGATGTTTTAATGAATGTCTGTGCCACAAATAAACACAGACACAACTTTCAATAATTAACCAGCCCAGAAACAGAAACATGCAGGGTTTGTGCCCGTCTGCAAATAAAGGAAACAGCAGACTTCTAAAATGCGAAGCTAATTCAAAGTTCATCTGTGACCCACTAGTTCAGAGCAGTGAAATTTCCGAACTTTCTTCAAAGGCAAATTGAACCAACTTCAAACAATGACTTTTATACCTTCTAATCCTTGCTAAACATACCCGTCTCCCATTGAATTCCAGTAATGTGTGTCAATCAAGGTAAATACTGTGGTGGATTTGCATTATTAGCTGAGGTGCTCAGTTCAGTTCACACAACAGTCCTCCCAGAGTGTCAGTGTTTTGTTTTTCTCCGTAACAAAGAAGAAAAAATAGAGACTTTTTAGGCCATTCATCATCAGACTTCTTCCCCACAATGATTTTAATTGGATTTTCAACCCAAAAAGCAGTGCTGATAATCTTGTCATTTTGCAGCCACACAAAAGGAGCCTGGGCACAGACAAAAGGGCTCAGGCTGAGCACTTTCAAATGACACACCAGCATTTTACCAGGGATCAATAATGCTCTTAGCCCTTTTGTGAGACTGCACACTCGTCGCTAGACAAAAGACCTGTACATCGGAAGGGGAGAGAGCGTTGACAGAATAGTTGGCCGGTAACAACTCCAAAGACATGCAGGGATAAGGGGGAAGAAAGGTGAGGTATTTCAGAGCAAACAATGGCCACTAGGGGATAGAAAACACAGGGGAAGGGGGCACAGTTGGGAGAGGCCTCGCGGGACGTGGGGTATTTAGGCTGTTGTTCTAGGAGCGACACCGACATCCCTCCTGACAATAACAAGCCAAACAATAAGAAACCAAATTGAAAACGCGAAATTTTCCAACTCAAGCTTTATTTGAAATACAAGCTCAAGTGTATTTGCTCGTTTGCAACGATTTCATAATGACTGGGAGCGATGACGTTGAAGGTGTTTTTTTTTTTTCTTTCTTAGTCACAATGTACAACTTTTTCACTGGCCCGCTCCGACACACGCTGACCTGCACAATGTTCCGTCAGGTACGCCGAGGCACCAGAGCACGTGTTGTTACTCAATCAGCAACCTGTACCTAATTGTAATTAGCCTGTTCGGAGATGCTATCGGTAGCCTTCAAACGGCCGCTTTGTTAACTCAGACGGGGAGGACTCCCCTAGAGGTCCCCTGATCGACAACCCTGATTACCCAGAACTCCAAACCTCTCCCGCCGTTCTCAGGCCAGGAACGCTGAGAACGAGACGAAGGGCCGCGTTCTCAACCACCGAGACCTTCTCGCCGGGTGGTTGACTGCTGTGAAAAGCTTCGGGGTTCGAACCCTAGCGCCCGTAGCGTGGGCTGTAGTGGGCATCATTCCGCAGGAGGGCCAAACCCCCTCGGGACCCCTACCCTGTCAGAAACAACTCCCGGTAAGTCCCTTTGGATGGAAGCGTCTTCGAAACGGCTGAATAGTAAACAGTAACAAAGAGAGCAGGAAATGAGGTCTTGAAGGAGGAGGTAACCATGGCGACCGTCGTCCATCACATCCATCCCTTTGGCACGACCCCACGTCGGGCGTCGGGCAATCATCGCCTCAACCCCCTAGCGCTTTCTCTCCATCGTGCCCGGGGTTATCTGCCTCATCACACAGCGCCAGGAGAACCGGCCCCTCCCCTGACCCGGGTACCGTTCCAGATGGCATCCAGCCCCTATCTCACACCCGCACACACACCCAAACCCACACACCCCTCCACACACACACACACACACACACACACACACACACACACACCGACTGACTGACGGACTGGTCCTCTCCGCCGGGCAGCTCCGGTGGTGTTTGGCCCCAGTGACCGGTCCAGTCTGCCAGAGAGCAGTGCGGGGGCACGGGGGGGGGGGGGCCCACAGCATGATAGATGTAATCTCCATCCAGTGGTCTGGAGGCTCTGCGCCATTCATCAGCGAAATGAATCCAAACCACGGGGCTGCCTTAACTGGATTTATATTCGGTTGGGGGCTGAGGGTGTAGGTGGGGGTTGCCGTGTTGTGGTTGAACCTTGTGGAGCGACACGAGGAGAAGGCAAGGAGCGAGCCGTCTCCGGTTCCGATACGATGCCGTGCCTGAAGTCAAACGTAATTTGCGCTAATAGATTTCCACAACACACAAGAACCCTTTTGAGGACAGAACACGCTAAGCATGATTGTGTTTTGGCTCTTCAGGCGGAGCCGCGGGGAGGTCAGTGGAAGGGGAAGTGGAACTAGCAATAGAAACAGGGACAGATAAGTCAAAAGGAAACCAGCACGGTAGCTCGTTATGGTTGCTCTTGACGGCGAAGCAACATGGAACGAAGCTCGGTAAGGCCTTTAGAATAATCAGCCAAACGAGAACTGTGCTTTCCAAGTACGGACGTTAACGGCTCACAAACCTTTAATGCCGCCATTAGACGCAAGGCCAAATGGAGTTGATCAAATCATAGTCACGCCTCGCTTGCCAACAGATTCACACGAGACACAAAGACATCGTAATCTTTCGTGGGAACTCAAAAACGCCGTCGCTAAGCAGAACAACAACAATGATAGACTTCTTCTTTGAAAATCTTTTGTGTCAGCGTATCGGAATCGGACCATTATCAAGAATGAGCTTTGATTCACTGTTTCCACTCGGTGATCAAACAGCGCAGAGTAGAAGCCGTCATCGAAAGCCTTTGTCTGCAAGGCCCACAGAGTGTGCACACAATAAACACTCCCCCTGGCTTGGAACCACAGATGTGGTCTGTCAGTGGGAGTCTGCTGTACACTGGCAGGGCCCAGACATTTGTCTGTGTTGGTATGTCTCAGAAGACAGAGAGTGCTTGCGTGTGTGAATGTGTGTGTGTTTGTATGTTGGTGTGTGTGAAAGTGTGTGTGTGTGTGTGTGTGTGTGTGTGTGTGTGTTTGTGTGTTTATGTGTTCGTTTATGTGTGTGTGTGTGTGTGTGTGTTTATGTGTTCGTTTATGTGTGTGTGTGTGTGTGTGTGTGTGTGTGTGTGTGCGTTTATGTGTGTGCATGCGTGTGGGCGTGCATTTGTGCGTGTGTGTGCGCACACGCACCCGCGCGTGCGTGTGTGTGTGTGTGTGTGTGTGCGTGTGAATGTGTTTTTGTTCGAGTGTGAATGTGTGTGTGTGTTTAGTCAAAAGTAACTCTGTGTGGGTGTGTGTTGGTCGTTGTGTGTGTGTGTGTGTGTCTGTGTGTGTGTGTGTGTTTGTGTGTTTATGTGTGTGTGTTTATGTGTGTGTGTGTGTGTGTGTGTTTATGTGTGTGTGCGTGTGCGTGTGTGTGTGTGTGTGTTTATGTGTGTGTGTGTGTGTGTGTGTGTGTGTGTGTGTGTGTGTGTGTATATGCATGGGTGTCAGGAGGGCAAGTGATGACAAACGATGGCAAATTATATTGAAGGCCCCCTGCTGATCCCCTCGCCATGCCAACAGAGGTTCAGAGGTAAAGAGACGGCTGTGGTGCTGCCTGTCAAAACACAAACACATGTGTGTGTGGTTTGTGTGTGAGAGAAAGAGCACACACACACACACACACACACACACACACACACACAAAGAAACAGACGGGCACATCACAGCAAACATGTGTGTGTGGTGTGTGTGTGAGAAAGAGGACACACACACGCACACACACAAGGCACCCTTTCCTCTGCACACACACACAGACACACACACACACACACACTCAAAGCACCCTTTCCTCTGCGCACACACGCATGCGCTCAGACACACACACACACACGCAAAGAAAGCGACGGACACATCACAGCTATCACTGGGGCTTTCTTTACAAAGAAGAGCATAATTACAATGTGGAAATGTTTGAGCGAGAGTGCACACATTGTGCAAGCAAATTGAGATGAAACATCTGGATGAAATATTTTGTCAGATGTAAAAGCACATATTGATATTGTAAGAATATCCAACAGCTGTTAGATGCTTTTTTAGGGGCTGATCACTTTCCTATTATTTGCTTGTAAATAGGCCAATTGAATTACTGTTACTCACAATGTTATGTCTTGTTTTTCTTTATTGCATTTATAAATTGAACATTGACCTTCTGTCAATGTGCTAGAAAGGCAATGTATTAATAAAGAGGGAGATGCTTAAATGCAATTCTCTGTGATCTACATCACTGGTAAGATGGAAGATGTATTAACGTCTCACTTAAAACCAGAGAGAGAGAGGGAGAGAGAGAGAGAGAGAGAGAGAGAGAGAGAGAGAGAGAGAGAGAGAGAGAGAGAGAGAGAGAGAGAGAGAGAGAGAGAGAGAGAGATGCACGCACAATGGCCGAGCTACTCTTGGTTCTTCCGGTCACGGCCATTATCCCGCTAACAGGATTATTCCCTGACTCCCTCTTCCTTTCCTCCCCCATGGTGAAATATGTGTCACAGTGCTCCTTCTTCTCGCCGTCGTTTTCTGAAAACAGACCCCCCAAACTACAATGGGGGCTCCACAAGGAGAGCGGTGAACCCACAGTTCATCCATTGTTGATGTTGCTCCCTAATGATGGGCTGATGGACCCGGGGATTGGGTGGCATTTCCCCGCACCATTACCGGTATGAAACTCAGCGAACCGCTCAAGGTTAGGAATTCTACGTCAAAACACGAGAGATCAATGTTTGCTCTGAATATTAGTATCTTTGCCGACTTGCCGACTGATGGAATACGTTCAAATTCTGGGTCCAAGGATACGCGTTTGTGTAGCTCTAGTGTAGAGATGTATAATTTAAATCCAAACATTTAAATTATTTAAATCAAATACCTTTCCTCTGACACAAAATCATAAACCTTTGAATATGAGACTATATGCTATCTTAAAAGTACTCGTAGGCTCTCAAGGTTTTTCGATGATTTGAGCATTGTTTTAGATTATTAACTTAAATAACTTTGTTGCCCTGGGGTCATGTCAGTTGTGATATGTCGCCTGATTCTAATTTGTCTGACTCAATCCTGAAATTTCTCATCAAATCAATCCCTTTATGTTATAAAGTATGCCTTACCTGCACTGGTATCTAGCTCTCTTTGGAAATAGCTTTCATCAATAGCAGATGCATCTCTGGCTTCAACAATAATTTCCTTTGAGACCGAAAGCTCGATATCAACTTTTGGCTGCTTATTCGCTCTAGTCTTTCTGCATTAATGTGAAATGGCATTTTAAAAAAAAAAACATTAATTGAAACGGTAGGCGAGACCGCTGCAAAATGCAAAGAAATCCTTTCCATGGTTCGCAAGAAGCATATCAAACAATTGAATGCCCAGCACTTCACCTCTCTCCAAAGGGGGAAGTTGGCAGCAGGCTCCGAGGCATTGTCGATTAGACTGGGGAAAGAAAATCCAAAAGAATGATGCAAAGAATTGCAATTGCTGTATCCTGCTTACTGCCACGCAGTCACCAATTTATCTGTGTTTGTAAGCTATATGTAAATAAAATGGCTGGGTTGTCACACAGGCTCAGAATGCATTATCCGTGATATCCTTCCCAGAAGCGCAATTCATTATTTCAATTTGAATCATTTTTACACCTAACAAGACTTGTCCTATATTACCTTGCCAACGGATTTATGTTAAATTTTTTCAGTATTTTCCTTTTTGTAAACTGTTTCAATTAGTTAATAAGCTAGTGTCATATTGACAGACAAATCTGACAGGCCAAGTTCATTTTGATTGCCTGAAGTAACTCTCTTTCTGTGTTTGAAAACATGAGAATTTGGTTACACAACTTTCTTGAACCTACCACGAGCTGTTGCCTTCCTCATTCAAAAAAGCTGCTAATCTGGCACCAACTGCTCTTGGATTTCAAGGTAAATTCAAGGCTATTTAAAGGCACGTTGACCTCCTCGGGACATTCTTACTCACTTAACTGGCCACGAGGGAACTGTGAATCCATCTTGGCCTAATGGATTTAAGAATCTCACTTCCCGCCTCGGTGATAAATGACTCGGAATGGACAGCTAAAGTATCACTCTCCGTGGCGTCCGCGCGACTATTCATTCCGATAAGAATCGTAAAAGCCCGGGGTAAGTTCGCCTCGCTTGGGTCAATATCCTGTTCGAGCGGCCATTAAAGTGCACACGACAATGGACGCTAATACCGTCAAGGTGTACTTCCATCCTTCTGTCATTGCTTTCATCTCAAGGTGAATTACAAATTGAGCTCGCTCTGCCGTGTTTGGCCCTGTCCGCCGGTCCTAGGAGATAGCGAGGAGGAAGGAATTACGCCATCAATCAGTGGTCAAAATGACCATGTATGGCAATCTGTCAGAGACGGCCCCGCCATTAAGACACTTCCTGACAGACACAAGATCCCGGCGTTTGAAGTTTTCCATCCAGGGCTGTGATAACACGGAGTCCTCTCTCAGCAGTCAGACGTGGCGTGGTTATAAGATTGCCGTATGGATTGATTCAGGTAATGGATTGTGTTCCTTCGCTGATGAACCCATCATCCTGCACAGCGGTGGGCGATGGGTTTACCTGATGAGCGCAGGGACACCTTTCGAGTGTTCATGTCGAAATGAACATCATGAATTTAGATGTATCACATGGGCTTTTAAACACGACACGATTAGCGAACGATCTTTAAAATGACAATCTCACACATTTCGCATTTCACACATTTTTTTCAAAGCTTTAAATGGTCCTGAGAAACGACACGCATGCAATTACTTCATAAGTATAGAGATGTATTGCTAATACGAGAATCCCACGCTGTGACCTATGATGCCATGTTATTCCCCGGCAACCTCTGAGAAGCTCAGCGGCTCATTCACAGCCGGCGACACGTTATTTGACAGACGCGTTTCGGAGACTTAACCTGGATTTGCCACACAGCGACGGATGTTGTGACATGACCCCGCTTACCTGTGCGGGAGCTCTGTGAGGTCCCACTGTCTGCTGGAGATACCATCAGCCCACCTGCTCCATGGGTCAGTGCACCTGTGTGCGGTGGCAGGCTGGTCGCTGTAACAGGAGCCCTGTTTGCGTGTGTTTCCATGTGTTCAGCTATCATCTCAACTTTGATGGTTAACACAGTGTGGTTTTAAAACGATACCTGATTGGAGATTACAAACCAAAGTTAATGTTCACAATACGTGTGGCTACATGTGAAGATAGCTTGTGTAATGTTACCCGTACATATCACATGCTTTAACTATGTGTGTGGCATAGGAAACCACAGCAAGAACAGGACTACTGGGCTGTTTGGATGGTAGCAGTACCATTCCTGTATCAAACGAAAACGTAGACATCACGAGTTGAATATGAGTTCAAAACCACAACCGGCAGTATGTAATGCTAAACCTTCGCAAATATACGGCCATATACCGGGCATTCATATTCAAATGTGCAGGCTTAGCCCATTCAGGGATCGGCAGCGTGCATTCCTGTGTTTGTGGGAAGCCATTGGGGTTCATGGCAAATGCAGCGAGGAGGAGTATTAGTGGAAGAGAAGGTTTCCACCGACAGCGAGACATCTCAGCCAAAGTCGCAATGAAACCCTGCGTCTCTGACCTTATCTGCCCGTGCCATGCCCAGTATCCAATTCAGGGGAATGCAGAGCAAGCCCAGAAGCAGGCATTCATAGTAGTATTCCCCCCCCCCCCCCCCCACCAGCCACACACAACCCATCCCCTTCCCCTGATAAACCCACAACCACAGGGCGTCTGCAGGAGGCAATGTGTTGGGATTTGCTCACGTGACGGCGAGGATTAAAAGCGGGAAAAAAAACGGGAAAAAAAAAACTCAGTGAGATCAACGTCAAGGAAACGGGTGCCCCAGAGCCATTTCGCTTCGCTGGTGGAGCCCCACTGACGTCCCCCCCCACAACCTCCCCCAGCCCCCCACATTCCCCTACAGCTCGGGTCTGCACCCTATTCCTCGCTGTAGCCTCCATCCCTCCGGCCTCCTTCCTCCTTGACCTACCCCTCTCCCCTGGAATCCATGGGATCTTTTCCCCCTCCCCCCTGCTCCTTCTCCTCCTTTAGTGCTGGAGCAGATCTCTAGTAGCATCTCTTTACATAACCTCCGTTACGGCTCCCTTTTTGTTGGCATTACGGCCCCCTTGTTTGAGACCCCTGACTGTCCGTTTTTCTCCACCCACGTCCCCCTGGTTCCTCCGCCCACCTCCTCCAGTGTTCCTAATGCAGTTACACGCCACAGTCCGTTGCAGCCAGGGGATAAGTCTGGCCTCCGGGCCTTTAACAGAGCACAAGGGTGTGTGTCAATGTGTGTATGTGTCTAGGTGTGTGTTTGTGTGTGTGTGTGTGTGTGTCTAGGCCTGTGTCGGTGTGTCTAGGTCTGTTTCCTGACGTGTATGTGTGTGTGTGTCTAGGTGTGTGTATGCGTTTCTAGGTGTGTGTGTGTGTGTCTGTGTGTGTGTGTCTAGGCCTGTGTATGTGTTTTTGTGTGTGTCTGTATGCGTTTCTAGGTGTGTGTGTGTGTGTGTGTGTGTGTGTGTTTGTGTCTAGGTCCGTTTCTAAGGGATAGTGTGTATGTTTGTGTATAGGCACGTGTATGTGTGTGTGTCACGGTGTGTGTGTGTGTATGTGTGTGTGTGTGTGTTTGTGTGGCTAAGTGTGTGTGTGTCTGTCTACGTGTGTGTGTGTGTCTAGGCCTGTGTGGTGTGTTTACTTGCATGCGTGTTTAAAGCATTTCATTTGAATCCCTTGGGCCCCGTACCTCCCTATCTCCCTCCACACTATCTTAAGCCACACTATCTCACTGCAGGGATGGCTCAGGGGGGAAGCCATGTGTGTGTATGTGTGAGTGAGTCCTCGTGTTTAAAGGCTCCTTTCTGCCTGCCCGTATGTATATGTATATATGGGTATAGTAGGAACAGGCCCGAAGGTTTCAAGCACAAGTCCGGCTCCCGTATATATCCTGTGATATATGCTGACAAGAGGACTTAATTTGCCCCTCTGAGGTCAGCATTACAACAATGAAAAAGCTTTTAAGGTTGAAGTGAGTGGTAAATCTTCACGCAAAAAAATATCTGGATAGCTTTAATAAATGCAGCAGATGCGCAAGTTGAAAGTTTAAACCAGAAGGGGAGAAGGGGGGCTCTCCTGAGACCACAGCACAGACATCCTGTACCGTGGAAAGCTCATAAGGATCAGTGATGCAGATTACTACCAACAGGTATATGGGCTTTGCAGTTGCCCCTTGACCAGTGTATGATACTCCTCTTTCGCTGGGAGCAGTTGGCTTTATATTAAAGCAGCAAATCTTGCGGAAATACGATCCCAGAGTTGTCAGTCTTGACCAAGTGGCCTTCCTCCTTTTGTTTTTTCCCCTCCGTCCATTTCCTGTTCCCTAAGACACGTCATTTGTTCTTTTCATTGCTTTTGGTTTTACTGAGGCCGAAAGTGTTCCTCCTTTGTAGAAAGCTTTCCACGACTTTAATTGTTTTTCTTAGTTGGTGGATGTTACCATGCCTCTTAGCCCTTTCAACAAATACCGAGATGCCACTTTTGTCTGAGCAGCCTTTAGCCGGGAGCACTTAAACCCACGCACGCACACACACAGACAAATGTACAGAACAAGACCCAAAACCGAAGATACAAAAAACAAATGTATACACTCCCACACACCAACTTACACACACACACACAGACAAATGTGCAGAAGATGACCACAACACAAAACCAACACAGACTCACACGCATACAGACGCAAACACACACACAGAAACAGACGGACAGACAAACACACACACACACACACACACACACACACACACACAGAAACAGACGAACACACAGACACGCAGAAACAGACGGACACATCACACAGCTGAAAAAGGGAGTTGTTCTCTTCCAGTGGGGAGTGTTTAATCCCTATGATCTCTGGCTCTTCTATAGTATTCTCATACCATGCTTTATGCACCATACTACCCCAACTACCATGTGGTTGTCATGGCTTCACTTGTTGTGAAATAACTCAAAAGGCCCCGACTGTGTGAAAGACCTTTTCAGAGAAAGTTTATACTATTCGCAAGGTCCCAAAATATCCTTATAGCGCTGCAGATGTCAGCCATAGACGCTGTGCTCCAATAGCACCGAGTTTAAGTGCGAGACGAAGGGAGTCTTCATGCACATGAGAACGAGGCTGTGTTGTTTGACACCGGGACGAGGGGATGGAGGGAGGAGATTTACGGTTGGTCGGGGGGGGGGCGACGGTGGAAGCGTCTGAGCCCCTCCCCGCTGTACGACCGCACTGTAGTTTACTGTCTCCCCGTCCGCGGCCCACTAAACAACACAGAAAGACGCATACCAGGGGTTTATGTTACACACTGAAGGGAAGCACACCGAAGCACATCTACAGTTGCACGCAAATGAAGAGAAGGGAGTGTGTGTGTAAAAATGGAAAAACAAAATCAAAGCACTCCATAACACACACGCACACACACACACACACACACACACACACACACACACACACACACACACACACACACACACACACACACACACACACACACACACACACACACACACACACACACACACACACACACACACACACACAGCCACACCCACACACACACACGCAAGATGGATAGTTGATCTCTACAATCTGTGTGTTACAACACTTTCCCCTGTAAACAGCCATATTTCTGTCTTGTTTGACCATAACCAGACCTTTTTTAAGCCACTTGTATAGAGGCTAAAGTGTTGGGAAATTATAAATAAGTAACAAATAAGGATTAACATTTTTGTGTCATTCTTCGTTTTTATAACACACCCACCAGTCTGGGTGGTCGTTCGTTTTGAATCCTCATATCGATCATAAAGCTATCAAAGTTAAATGTATTATCTTGATATCTCCAGCCCAATGTAAAACTCGGTATCTACCTGTATATAATAAACTCTTGAATGGAATCCAACATAGAAAACTTAATGTAAATATTTGTGTGTAATACACAGGCTGCTGACCTAGTTCCATGACCCTTCCTGTGTTAATGACGAGTGTTGGCGCTCTCTTCCTCCTGTACCACTGCATGTCGATCTCTCCATAAAACCGGGCCCTGGGAATGTTAATCTCCCGCATTCACAGGGAGTACCGCTTCTAGCCTCATCGCCTATCCACTGACACTTGCCGGATAGTGCTCTGCACGCTGCCACCGTGTCTGAGTGTCTGAGGATGGCCTCTTTGATTAGGCTCCACCCTGAGACCTTTTTTCAGGCACTCCCCAATTCATTACATGTATTTTCTTTCTCTGTTAAAAAACCCATTTGTGAATGTACCCCCTTCCCCCCGGCTTATTCTGGCGCTGCTCTACGGTACCGGAGGCTGTTAACGTCAAGTTAAGTTATTGATTTGCATAAACCTTTATCACCGCCACACAGTCCCTAATGGCTTTACAAACCCACACTTCACAGAGCAAAACGGTTTGGCCACACCTCCTTACTCTAATATGGACCTGAACTCTGGGAAAGGCACAGTCGCGTAAATCATAGACGGGGGGAAAAGAGAAGAAACCTTGGAAAGGGAGACTTAGGAGAAGGGATTTGCGCTCCGATGCTTGCCAAGTCGGGAACTGGAAAATATCACCAGACGATATCATGAAAATGTATAATGACGGTATATTCATCTAGCATTGATTCGAATAGACTTAACAATATAGTGTTGTTTAGTCTATTTATGCTCCATAATCACACATGCTGCTGTGGCACGACTTGCACAATATCTGTCATCATCCTCCACCCGGTATGAGAGCTTCCCTCCCTGAGAAGAGGCAGCGAGCAATCAGTCTTTGGCTCCTTGCTGTTTTTAAACAATGCAGTGTAATTCCCGAGCCAAGGGAGGAAACCTATGCTTTGACTTATTGTAATAGACGTGTTAATGTAAAGAAAATATGCATGCGTTCTGTTACCTGTTAGCGTGATGATGGATACGTAGCGATGAATTAAAACTCAGTAAATGAAGATAACTAGGGGGCTTCCTTAGTCTTTTGGACAGATACACAAAGTTGGATATGGAAAATGGGAGCAAAGGGACCCATTCGAAGAGTTGGAGGAATATCAGGGCTAGCATATTTAAATATGAGTAATAGGGGGGAATATGGTTCAGTTGACCTTTCATGGACGCTAACTAACAAAGAGGAGAAAACGAGGAGCCTGTGGGACCTTGTCTGGAGGACAGATGGGGAACAGGTGCACAGAACGAATAGGTATTCCCCTCCATTTTTGCAAACGTTATTTACAGAGATCTCACTGAGGTGGAGGCATCCAGAGTGATCCTCAGGTTCAGCCTGAGTTCGGCTTGTCTTGCACGAGCCGGTCTGGCTTATTTTAAAGCTTTTTAAGGTCTGGTTCGCTGTTCGTCTCAGCCGTGTGTGTGTGTGTACTTCGTCAACGCTAAACCTCACACTGCATTCATGTGACAGTGTGAAACTTGGCAGGATTCAGCTAACGGATATTTTGGCAGCTGCACGTGGAAACAAAGGCAGGTAGATTAGAAAGGCACGGTTATGCAGACAACTGCATAACCGGTAAAGTGCCAAAGGTCTTTTGGGTTTTTTTGGTGTTGCAGCATGATGTACGTTTGAATACAGAAGTTACCTAGCATCCGTGAACCCGGTGGTTAAAACGCACACACACACACACACGCAGGCAATTGCCCTCCAACCCCTTGACGTGAAGTCAAGCTCTCTGTTCCGCGCTGTACATTCATACTATGGGAGTGCAATGCTCATTGTGCACTGACCCGTCAAGGTTCCAATAGACACACTGCGCCGCAGTGTTTAAACACACTAGGGGAGATTTCACAGACGCATGGACAATTTCTCAGTCCGGTGCACAACCACATATTCCCCCCATGTGTGTATGCAAGGCTTGTGTCGCTACCCAGCAACCCTCATGGCGCTAGGAGACGGGTTACTTAACAGGAAAATCTAAAATAAGTGTTTTGTGAGGGATATATATCGCATGCGTGTTTGTGTTCATGTGCAGACTGGTTTGAAGGTTGCATTGTGTGCTGGTTTTAATTGTATTCCATCGCTCGTTGCTTACCCAGGAATGTTGAATGCCACAAACGTCTGAAATTCAAGGAGACCTTTTACTTTATAGTGGCAATTGCCAGGCGGGAAACCTGATCTAAACAACCTTTTAGGCAGGTAGTGACACATTTGCAACCTGTGTTGTCCTTTTCCCAAGGGCTTGATGGGATTAAAGCCATATGTGTTTGTAGTTAACATACTTTGGCTTGGTCCTATCTATAGTTAAGTGCATTAGGGGCTTTAACCCCGTTGTTTCGTGCCCCAGGGTACAAGCTAGTGTAAATTGCCTAAGTGTTGGCGACCAGACACGGCTGCCTTTAAGAGTCTGGTTTAATCCGCCTCACTTGTGACACCTGGGGCTTGATGAGCCGCAGGCTTTCATATCCTCACCAAATAACAATGACAGACGCTCCCTAAACAGCCTAGAGATGAGACTAATCACAGTGTTTATATGTGATGTAAAAGTAGAGTCAAGGGTGCAAATAATTAAATGAATGCATGAATATGTTTTCGTTTTTCAAATTAAATGACAACTGACAACAACATCATACTACTCCTCAAATGTATTATCAAGATACTTGTTTGGTCAAAAATATGATATAAAAGTAAGAACACTCAATTATCTACATCAAGTTTCCATAGTTGGCTACAGTCTGTTACAAACAAAGTCAATATTGTCTTCCCACATACATCCACTGTACATAGTTACTAGCCTACTCCATCAAGAGCATCACCCATTTTGGCAGGGCTTTCCATTTTCCAGGGTCTCGTTTGTCAATCATTAATGCACACACACACACACACACACACGTCGGCCCCAAGGTGATTGCAGCAGCAAGATGGAAGATTCCACATGGGCTGTGCTTCCGATAAGCTCTAGAGAATTCCCTGTTCATCTTATCTTAACGAGAGACTGGAAATAGCGCAGCGCAGCACACATCGCAGTGTGTGTGTGTGTGTGTGTGTGTGTGTGTGTGTGTGTGTGTGTGTGTGTGTGTGTGTGTGTGTGTGTGTGTGTGTGTGTGCGTGCCTGCGTGCGTGCGTGCGTGTGTGCGTGCGTGCGTGCGTATGTCCGTGTGTGTGTGTCCACTCATCCCAGTCAGTACGTCAACACAGGTCCATCACAAATGGCACCCCCTTTCTTCCCACCGGCTCTCCCTCTGTCTCTCCTGCTCTTCTCCCCCTCCGAATTTCAAACTTGAACTTTTCTAGCTCTGCCCAGCCTTCGCACAACCGCAAAGCCAGTTTTAATAAAGAAGGATGATCTAAAGTGGTTAGTGTTGGACTCCTGCACATTTATGTTGTGGCTGAATTTCCTGTGAGTGTCTTTGGATAAGTGGCTTTAGATAAGAGCTATTTAGCTACCTAGAAAATGTACACATATATGTGATACAAGTCGTTTAGTGTGATGGGTCCAGCAGCCTGCGATGCAACATCTCTTTGATCCTCTGGCCAGGTTTCAGAAGGGATTTTCTCCCGACATAAATCAATAGTCTTGTCCGTCCTGTTCGCTTCCCCCGTGTTGTGTTTGGCCGCTGAACGGAGCGGACCGAAGACGGGGTCCAAGAATGTACTACGACTGATTAATCCTGTTAAAGGCCAGTGTTTGCTGCCGCTTCGAACGCACAGCGAACGCTAGGAGTTAATCAAGAAATCATTACAAACATAAAGCAGTCAGCGTGATTTACACAATAAATACCACGTCCCATGTGACTGCCAGGAGCCATTAGCGAAACGCCGTCCCGAGCACTGGGGCTGGGCCGAGTCTCGATGGCGTCCTCCTACACGAATATGTAATGGGCCGCTCTCGACTTTCAATTAAGACGCCGACTCAACAACACATAATGTGAGGAGGCGATACGTGGAGAGCACCACTTGTTTTGTTCCAGTGTGCTGCTCTCAGCAGAACTCAGAGAGACTCCTTAGATGTGTTCTCATAGTGTTCATATATGTACACACACATAGATGTATTCATGAAGCATTTACACGCCCTAGCGATGCTACTGAGCTAACTGACTCTCAGCTCGAAGGTTGGTGTAACCGTTGGAGGGGGGGGGGGGGTTTTCCCGAAAGAAGGATGGATCATTCCATGTTTCGAGAGCAGACCCTGGTTTCAACCAGAAGCCTCTCTGTTCACCTGATGTAAAAGCAAAAATAAAAGCTAAATGGTAAATTGGCATGACAATTGTAATGCAATGAATTCCATTAACCTGAGCGTAACCGTGGCGATTCGAGGCCCAGGAGGAGTTTTGTGGGGAAAACTGTTTTTCTAGAAACAGAACCGGTTTCTCACCGGCTTCCTGTCACAATAAGGCTGTTTTGACTCTGCCCCGTCTCTGCCTTGACTCCCTGGTGGCGATCACATTTTACTTTGAAAGCAAGGGATGTTTCTGGTTTGAAAAGCATTTGTTTGCGCAGATCTTCTAAAACGTTAGTCAATGTGACAAATATTCAGTTTGGTTTCATGGGGAAGTTCAACTGGGTGTCAATGTTGAACTTTCCCATGTCTAAGTAGGGTTGTGTAGTTTGAAACATTTTTATTTAGAGTCTAAAAAGTGTTTGGCTTTAAAAAACTTTCAAAATAGAAAAATAATAAGAGCAATAAATAAAGACTTGGTCTTTACACCTTGAATCCAAGGTGGCAGGTCGAGGTCCATCCAACATTTCATTCCCCAAAGTAACTTGCCACTCTCTCACATCAGCTCAATATGCATATTATTCTGCTATCAAAATGAGCTCATTGCGGCTGGTAGGAGCTGGGCTTTTTGATGTGTGCGTATTTGCTCAATGCTGTGGAGGCACAGGTGGACCGCAAGCTGTTTGTTTGCTCAATGTATCCGTCTTCTGGGTGATATAAAGCAGCAGCATCTCTGTGGATGGTAATTTATTTCTGAGCCTCCTTCTGGTGAAGTCCATCATTTACATATAGGGGCTGTGCTGAACTGTGAAGCACCGGTGATGTTCAAAAGAGTCTAGAGGTTAAAATGGTAATCACAGTTTATATGGGTTGCTGATTTCCTTGACGACTCAAGCATGGCGATGAAATACTCTGATCCTTGCGCCTTTGAAAGTTGGTCTCAGCCGGAGGAGTCTGGGGGAAATTTAGAAATTAACTTTGGGTCAACCGTTTGAAATACATTAACTCGGTAGTTTAAATGTATCTGTTTACCATCATGTATGTTGTAGCACAGTAAATCTCTTGCAACGTTCCCCAATACCGTGTTTTGTATTAGTTTGATTGAAGATGACCTGTGTGTACAAAACACCTTTCTAAGCAAGAGTAATCATATTCTTATTTTAAGACCAGTAGGTATCGTAACAGATTGTGCTTGCAAAATAGAAAGCAGAATAAGAAAAAAAAAGTGACAAAAATGTGCGAGCATATAAACAAATTCAAACATTTTAATTGGAAGCGTCCTCGGCCGTCATTGCTCACCGAGCAGATGCTCTCTACCCTCATCAACTCGTAATCCGTAGTATTTTCTTGTAGCACGATTTCCTGTCCGCAAGCCTGATGAGAAAATGGAGTTCAACCGGGGTGTCAAGACGGTTATTAACAACACACCATTCCTCTCGTGCGTCACCCCATCTTTAGCCATACTTGTTTTAAATCAGATGTTCTTGGCAAACATTTAGTATTTTTGGGTTGATTCACTTAACAGATGAAGGATTGTTTTATGGATACGACAGCGAAAACTGCACTGGCTCTGAATGGAAAGCACATCTCTCCGGTCCAACAACAAGGATCCATTGTGTCAGTCAGCCTCCGAGACTTGAGTGTCTCCCGGCTCTGTTTTGCGGTTCAGTTAGGACATCCAACAGCAGGTACGGCATATGGGTCAAAGCACCCCAAATGATGATGGATGGCTGGTTTTCCGTGTAATGTTTCCTATTTTAATAGCAATCTGCCTTCAATCGGCCCCTTGTTCTCGCAGTCCTTTATCACGATAGCACCCCTCCCTCTTCCTGCACCGAGGGACAAGCTGTGACATTACTCATTTTGTGTTTAAGCCGAAGCCACTGCTGGCGTACATTTGCATCGTTCAAAGCGCTCGGCAGATGTAGTCCTGGTTTCAACATGGACGCTCAATAGATTTGCCATTGCGAAATCTATCCATCAGCTGTTTTCATTAGTTAGCATCCGATCTTTCAATGCATTTCTTTAAACAATACATTTGGAATAAGACATGTTTGACCTTGTTTCGACATTTTGTTTTTTTGCCTACTGCCATGATTTTAAATGTTAGATCATCGGTTCGATCCCAGTATTCAGTATGATTAATTCCCCCTTTCCAAGATCATGCAATTCTTAAAATTCTCATCAGAGGTGAAGTTGAGGTCACATTGATCTGTGAACGATCTGCGGTCCAAGATGGATATTCTAAATAAATCATTGTTACAAATGTATGTGCTATTGGAACGAGGACTTTGATTAATCCAACAGTTGGACACTCTTTCTTTGCTACAAAAGTACCTTAAAGTACATCCCTGAGGCCATTCAAATCAGAGACAGATCAAGGCCGCCATTGTGAGCGTCTCAGGAACTTTAGGGGGACAATCAGGATCGTTGAGCCACTTATCCACTCGGTTCCTGCTCTCAAAGCAGACGGGGTCCACAAAAGTAGGGGGCAAAGGTGGATTAGTCTGCATTCCCACCCCATCCACCACCACCCCTTACCCCCACCCTCAGGTCCGGACTCCACATCAGGACCAGTCTCTCAGGTCCAGGATTCCCCCAATTACCTTGTCACTCACTCCCTTCTTTCTTCCACCTGGAGACTCAGTGACTCCGTCTGGGAAAGGGCTTAAGCACCCCCGTTGCAATTGAGAGCTCAGGTAGTGTGGCGTGTTACAACCACTGCCTGTGATTACCAATAGCAAAGACTTGAATTCTGAATGAGTTTGTTTGTTTAAAGCGGATGGTTCTCTAGTGTTCCGGCCCAACGGAACAATAAAATGTGTGCAGGCCACCGCTGAACAAAGCAACCCACCCATTCATCTACCGGACGACACATGTTGCTCTCGAAGGAACCGCATGAATCTTTAATCAATTTGGGACAGATGTTGTCTAAAATCAACAAGGAGACATACACGCTTTGTTCCCGGGGAAATACTGTATTTATTCTTTCCAATAACGAACCTGGAGTCTGTCTTAAACATTTGGTAATAATCTCCGCCAGAGACGGTAATTACGCCACGATTAATAATCGGGGTAATTAATCATACGTCTCTGACATCTTTGAAGGTACACCCCCGACTCCCCTCTCTCTGTCATGGATATTATACTTCTGAGCGGGCCTAGGTCGTCTAATGAGAACTATTGTTTCTCGTCGTACAAACACACTTGGGCACAGCACCCGCTCTGAGTCACCCCTTGTTGCTTTCATTAGACTCCCCCATTAAAACAAATGTAATTGCGGTCAACCCGCCAAGGGTTTGGGAATGTCAACCCCCGCCCCAGTGGGTAAGATGACCCCAAAGCGTGACCTGCCCATTTTTCAAATCATCTCAACTTGTTTATGTCATGTAAATATGTGAAAATTCATGTCATGTGTAGTGAATATCTTCCGTGCGCTTTCATGTGGGTTGCTGAGGACGAAACGCATGAGAAACTAGGAATTCCAAATAATTATATTATTGGGCTGTTTAGGTTTGACTCTGAATAGAAGAGAAAGGAAAAGTCAAGAAATTCCTATTATTCAGCCATACGGAGACGGCTACAGTTTGTCCCGACAGAATAAACGGTACTTTCACATCCAACCGCCCGCTTGGGATATTCCACCATTTTATTACATTGTTGCTACACCAGTCGCTCCCTGATCAAGCCAAACATTGTTGTATTATTCATTCTGTTCAATAGCACGGCTTTTTCTTCTTCCCTCCGGCTGAGTGCCATGCAACACAATCTGTACATTGGTTTATAGATGCGAAATAAAGGTCATCAATAAATGTTGGTGTTTGGTAGCAAGGCAAAGGGGAAACAACAGAGAAACCTGTCCTATAGCTCAGCTACGTGCCATGGAGCGAAGTCCCTCAAATCATTCCTTATTAGCGAAGACTTTTTCCAATCAAGCAATGCTGAATGATATTGGATTGAACATAGCTCTCATTTGCGTGGCTGTGACTCCGACGTACAAGTTATTTTATAAACACATTCCCTGTGGTTCACGATGTGTGCAAGGGCTTTGCTTTGCTTTGCCCCGAAAGAGCGGCATGGATAAATAACGTTTGATCTGATTAAAACGCCACAACATACATCGTCTCCAGGTCTCTCTCTCCCAGCCTCAGTGTGTTTTTACTCCCAAACAAATACTGAATCGGTAATGATTCCATCCTCCATTTTCCTGGCTGCCTGTGGGTGGCAGTGGGTGGGCCGGAGCGGGTGGGAGTACCTGACCTCACCCCGGCAAGCAGGCAAGGCACTAATATAATTTTGTATTGATTTCTTGTTGACCTACCATGAAGCAGTCATCATTCTGTAATGTGCTTCATGCGTCTTCTTAATGAAATCAATAGCGCCCCCCCCCCCCCCCCCCCCCCCCCCCCCCAGCTTCACCATGCGGGGAGCGCCTCCAAGTTGACTGGCTTGAAACTCAATTCTATTACCCAGGGCAAGTATGGGCCCCATTTGGAGGTTGTAGATGAGAGTTTGGCCGTGCCAGCATCGTAGTAAATCAGCACTATATCAGGTGAGGGGAAAAAAAAAAACAGGGGGCTAAACTATACAGTCAGTGGTATGTACCGTGTACCTGCGCTGGCTAGGTCAGGACTCTCCCGTTTTGAGTCAACGCTGCCTGCGGTGGGTGGTCAAATGTGTTGGCAGTCAGGAATATAAACCGCTTCCGTGTCGACGTGGGGCTAGATTCTAAGTATTGTTGAACGTTGATCTTTCCACAAGTTTCAAACATTCGAGACGTCTTCCAACACATCCATTAGTTTGTCATCGTCATGGCATCAATTATTGCGGTGGCTAATCATTCGTCCACCATTTTATTTAGACGTCCTATATACAAAGAGTTATGATTTTATGCGTCCAAATTGCCTTTCAGGGGATTGTAAACAGTGATATCTCAAGGCTGCGGCTTCAGGACGATTTATCACAGATTCTGTCGGAGCCGTTTGAGTTAGCTCAACTGCATCGCAAGATGACCCCTTCCGTGAGTTCACTGCGCCTCACTGCAAACTGGTAACGTTCATTATAGCAGCAGCGCCATTGAAAACAACTGAAAGCTAACGTTTTGAGAGGATTCCTCTCAATGATGAAGGTGAATCATTAATCCACCATTGCTCTGGTAAATGGTGCATAACAGCTCTGTTTGGCGAGAGAAAGCTAATATTATACCTTTTGATGAATGCTGCGGTAAACCACCTCAGTGTGGGTAAATATGGAGCTAGATCACCACACACGTACGTACGTACGTACATACATACATACACACATACACACAAAATGGACACAAGCACACAAAACCGGGCACACGTATGCGCACACATATTAACAGGGAGATTAAAGTGCAAGGACTCTGTCTATGGTTCGATGAGTGAGGCGATATCTGTTGTTTTTGTTGTTACTGTTTGTCGTGTTTGTTGACTCTCCCGTAACGTTTGCCAGCTGTCCTCTGGATGGCACCCGGTGTCCTTTAATGTGCTTAGTGCCCACTGTCAGTTTGGATGACATCGCTGGCTAGCAGGAGACGACGCTCCTGTCAAGGTGACCTTCTCACTCACGTCTGATCCAATTCCCGCGAGTGGTGGTAGCAGCTAAGCTAATGTTGACTGTTGGGCTTCGCCCGTTTGGCGTTTGAAGAGGGGGTTCTTTTGGAGCTCAACCAAGACATTAAAAAACTTTTTGCTGTGTTTGTCAAAGCTGAAGTTGACGTGGGGACTCCGGTTTCAGTGCTAAGTGGTATTAACAGCGTTTTGCGCTTAGAATTACTTATCAGTTGAAGTGCTTTCCCCATCCTTGAGCTTGTTTTTCAAAAGATGTTCCAGATATTTGACAGTGTCAAGTTCAGACAACAACTTCACAAAATTTGAGCATTTGATTCACATAATTCCAAGTTCAGAACCGTTGGAATGAACTAAATAAGAGTGGACATGTTTTTCCCTTCGGAGTGGAAAAAGTGGCCCAATGCTAGAATCAAAACTATTATTCCCCACATTATGTATGTACAGAGGAAAAAGAGGATTTGTCTGATGGAGCCATTGATAGCGCACTCATTATCAGATAAGGACAGATGACGCCCGCCTACTGGGTTATGAACTTCACAATACACCCGAGGAATGGACCCCCATTCATCAAGGCTCCTCCCAAAGACATAATGTTTCCCTATCTGCTGGCGTTAAGAACCTCTCCCGGTCAGCTCAGGTAGCATGGGGGAAGGCTTGAGCAATGATTGAATGATTGTTTTGCACTACAGAACAACACATTGAACTCACTCCATAACTAGTCCTGTCAGACGCATACAAATGGAAGCACAGGCGTGCAAGCACACACACACACACAAATACATTCACACATACACCGATGAAGGGGCACACACACACACACACAGACATACGCAAACAGACACACACCGATGAAGGGACATACACACACACACACACAAAAGTACACACATATCCGACCAAAACACACATGCAACATATGATGACACCTGAGAAATGTATATTTATATGTAAAGAATTGGTGAGGCACGATGAAGGGCTCTGAAATGAAGGACAGCAGATAGCCTGTATACGTGTCAGTCACAGTCACGGATGCATGAAACATAAGCGTATGTGTTGCTCTGCTTCAGGAAAGGCTTGATTTATGCAGCGTTACGGGCGAGGAAGGATCGGGGGTGGAGACTGAGGTCACGGGGAGGGTGGGGGGGAGGCTGGGCATGAAAAATGAAAAGCATAAACAGTGTTGACAGACGAAAAGTACTAAAGAGGAGACGGGGGCTGGTGCCTGCACGACTAATAACTCCCCTTCTCCAATGACATAAAAAAAAACACACACACACACACACGCACACAAGGTCTTCTCTGATGCCTTGTGTTGCTGCCGAAATGACGCACAAACAAAGCACACACAGTACACACGATGGGAACCAAACGCAAAGGCGATGCCTTTGAGGCGTCGTACACGGGCAACAGGCGGCGTGCGCGTCGAGGTCAGAGGCTTCGCGTGAAGAGATCCAAGAACTGTATCCCTACAGAGGAACCGATCCTTTATCTCTACCTGCCTTGCCTGATCCGGTCTGTTTGTTATTGTCTCTCACCAAGTCTCGCTCCGAGGCAAATTTCCGCTCCGAGATCTCACGAGAGTTGAGCTGTTGCAGGAAAACGTGTTGTTATTACAAGCCTCAAAACCTCCTGCAGCCTGAATCTTTTAGATCTAAAACTAAGCTACGTTTTCTGTAGTCCGACATCACAAACTCTCCTCGGCACTCCTCTCTCGAACTCTACTTCGAGTTTCCACGGCTAAGCCGAGACTTCTAAGCGAGGCTTTTCCTTGAGCGAGAATTGGCCAAATATGATAACAAACACACTGGATCGAGCAAAAGATAAAGAAAAAGGTTTATATTTGTCTGTATGGATCATTTTCACAATGTTGTCAGATACAATCTGAGGTGGTCAGTGGCCAAAACAAACACTTTTAGAAGACATCCATTAACAGGGTGCTATCGCCCCATACGGGTACACTGCGACCCAAAATGGTGGGCAGATAGGGTCCGATGTGAACAATCCATTACGGCCATAGTATCTAATCAAAAGGAGATAAAATAAGAAGGCCTACACACTAGCTAGTATACTGAGGTAAGGACATGCATGGAACTAACTTCGCTTTTTCCTTTTTTTTAACTACAGACAAAAAGCAATTACAACACAGAGCCTGTGAGTTGGTTGGGTGCAAGCCAAATATACCCCAATGCCAGAGAGAGGGTGAGGCTTTGTGAGTGTGCATACGTGTGGCTGTGTCTCTGTCTGTGTCTGTGTGTGTCTATGTGTCTGTGTGTCAGGTTAAGAGAGCGAGCGAGAGAGAGCGCGCGAGAGAGCGATAGGGTGAGGCTTTGTGAGTGTGCATACGTGTGCTTGTGTCTCCGTCTGTGTCTGGGTGTGTGTGTGTCTGTGTGTCAGGTTAAGAGAGCGAGTGAGAGCTAAGAGAGAGAGAGAGAGGTTGGTGTGGGGGGGAATAGAGAGTGAAAGAGCCAGAAAAGGGAGTATGAGACAGAAACAGCTGGACGTACGATAGGAGACAGGGAACCAAGAGTAAAGTATGGCAGGCAGAAAAAATAATGAAAACTGACGCTATCAATGAAAACTGACGTGCTAAAAAAGAGTGAGGGCACCACACTACGTCATAATCATTAATTCACATGTGTACGTATGTATTTGAGGAGGGCCGCATTCACCACCAATGTCTCCACAAGCCTTTTTAGAGAAACGTGGTGGCATCAGCCAGCATGGTGGGAGAACAGATAATAAAGTCAACACAGAGGCAGAGTAGTAGTAAAGGAGTCACACTCTGCTTACAAGGGACTCTGCTGGCATCCCATTTAAAAATAGGCTGGCTTTTTAAAATGGGCCAGATTGCAGATAAAGCATCGGCGGCTCTCTTCCGGAGTAATGAGTTTGGACCCACTGGCTCTATTAACATAGATAGAGAGACACGCACCCCAGCTGTGGCAATTAGATGCTGGCAAGGTGCTGATTATTATTTTTACACATTAGGCCGGTCCAAATCGTCGATATTTCCCTGGTCAAATAGTTGCAGCCTAGTGTTAGTAAAACGCATTGCTGTGTGTGTGTGTGTGTGTGTGTTTATTGTTGTGTTGCGGTGTGGGTGTACAGAGGTCTGCATTCAAGCACCCCTCGAGACGCAGAGAGGGGGGGTGAGGTAAAGCGGAGGTGAGGGCACGGTGACTACATAGATTCTTATCCACTTAGCGGTCCCGCTGAGCTCTCCTTATTGCCTTATTGGTGTTTACTGAAGTGCGCTGTGAGATGTAGACACAAACAACACACAGCCCCGCTCTCCATGAACATTACGGGAATCTACATAAGTGTGCCATCACGGGCTTAAGATATACAGCGTATAAATATACACATGCGCTGCTTGAGGGCGAAACAATAATCTCCACTCCCCGCTGCACTCAACCACACAGCTTGCCCATGGTCCGGGCCAACATGGAACAAGTACAGCACTACGTTACCGACATCAGCTCGGGGTCAAAGAACAAGAGGAGTTTTTTTTTCATATTTTTGTTTGCCAGTGCGGTGCGGCTGCTTTAAGAGCCAGAGCTATCTCCGAACAGCAGATACTCCATTCGACTGCTTGATTATCCTCCAGTTGGTGTCTAAATCGGATGCATTTCGCCCTGAAGCCCAAAAGCAGGGTCTGTCACACCATGTGACACTCTGTGTCTGAGAGCGCTCACAAGAAAGTCTCAACTAATTATATTCAAGAGTGTTATTTGCGTTTGTTTATTCAGCCAAAGATAAAATACGGCAAACAACAACAGAGTTCATAATGACGGCGCTCATATCTCAGATCGATCCATGATTAGCCCGATGGCGTTCGACCAATGGGAGCGCATTATAATCCACACAGGAGGGATCATTAGCGAGTCATCTTCCTTCCCCTCTCCCACTTCGGGGAGGTTGATGACACACACAGCCTTCCCCGTCTCTCGCGGCTCTGAGTCTGCTCAGCCGCCGAGACCCACTGAGCAGACAGAGGTACATATGTCACATGCGATTACCTGTGTACGTTGCAGACCGCCTGCGCGCTACCGCAGGAGTGTGCAGGATCCATTGAGGTTGATCTCTGGGATGATATGAAACAGAACAGGGTAGGTGGAGTTTGCGGTGCAGCGGGTAGAGCCGGCGGAGGGGAGGTAGGAGGAGTGGGAGGAAAGGAGGGGTGCCTTGGGAAAGGAACATGAGATCAGGGCTCCCCCTATAGGTCCAATGGTGTAAAGCATGTGACGCTCCAAGCTAGGAATAACATAAACTGCATCGCAGTTCTTTTGTTCTAATTCTCTCACAGTGGTGGTGCTGTAGCAGGGCTAAAGCTGCCTTGTGTTCAGACAGATGGTGCCAGATGGTGGAGGTAGCTTATGCAAGTAAGAGTACCTCGAATTCCGTGCACCTTTTCGGGAAAATGAGGTGAGGGCTTTCAACAAATTGCATTTATGTTTTTCATTTATTTTTGCGCTTTTGTCCAACGCGACTCTCTAGCTACGTTCCGAACAAGCAAACGTATATAATCACTGTTGGAGCCCCCTTTGAAGTTGTTTGTGTTGCAAGCCGAACATGACTGTGAGACCAATCGATTAAGGTGGAACTGACTCTAGTCCCACAGGTGTTGCAGCACTCGAGCAGGGATGCGTCGGCCTCCAGCCAAGGGAATGATCTCCGGAATTCCTCGGAATTTAAGGAAGGAGAGAGAAGATGGAGGCAGAGAGGGATTTGTACTGAGAATGCTAACTATACAATAGCTTCGGTGTTGTTGCATTGTATTCAAACAGCGCTATATATAGATATAGATAGGCTCTAATCATAGAAACCAATGAGCAGAAAGAGTGGACCACATTAGCGAGAAGCGAAAGCAAAAGGTTAAGAATAAAGAACAGGTGCCTATAGGCCCCTCCTTCACATCATGGGGAGGATGTTGGTGGTTAATCAACCTTTGAGCTCTCGTTGTCTCCACGGACGCAGCCCCAGCCATGCCCTTTTGGATCCTTCCTCTTGACAACGAGGGGTCAAGTTGGCCAAGTGGTTTTCCATGCCAACGCAGCATCTTCTCCACGACCACTCCTACGCCACCCTCTGTTTATGATTCAGCCAGCCTCCTGTCTGCTATGAGGCTGAAGGATCAAGGGGGGGGGGGGGGGGGGGTTGTGTACTCTGTCACCTCCGCCACTTGGAGAGGGTGGAGGTTTGTCGCGGTTCGGGGCCCCCTCCGAGGGGAGTGGGACATGTTGAACCACCTTATCAGGAGTGGTACCCTGCTTTGGCAGAATCATAAGTAACTGTTTAATAGTATTCAATAAAGCATTCATTCTCTCCTCCAGCAAGTTCCTCCACATTTAGCCCATTAGAATAAGTTCCCCCCCCCCCCCCCCCCCCGAGTGTGGAATTGATGAGTCAACTGTAAAACTTTCAAGTCTTGCTGATTGTCATTGGGATTTTTTTTAAATGGCTTCCTAATGGCTGCCTGCTCCGAACGACTTTCAACCTTGGAGTGGAGAGTTACCGAGTCCAACTGTTCCACTTCATCATTGTTAATCAGCCAAAAGAGGAGCTACACAGTAACAAATCATAACGAACCATACAAAAGAGTCTTCTCATTTAATAAAAAATAACTCGTGAAGCCGGTGATGCACGAACAAGAACTCAGACTTTTCGTGGAGCAGGGATCGGATGTTCGCCTTTGATGGCGGGGACTCTCTGGGCTACGCAGCGCTGCGTTTCAGATGAACAGACGGAGCCCTGCCGAGAGACTGACGGACGATGGACGACGGACTGACGGACTGACGGACTGCCATGAGTGTCAGGAAGGCAGATTAAAAGTAGCCTGATTCCCGAGGTTTTTCGGAAGAAACAAAACATATGAAAATATGAAGAACCGTTACAGCGTTGGTAGCAGTAGTGGCAGTAGTGCTAGTTGTAGTAGAAATAGAAGTAGTAATAGTTAGCGGTAGCATGAGTGGTAGTAGCAGCAGTAGTAGTAGTAGTAGCAGGAGCATTAGTAGTAGCAGTAGCACTAGCAGTACCATTAGTACTACTAGTAGTAGTAGCAGCAGCAGTAGAAGTAGATGTAGTAGTAGCAGTACTAATAGTACATGTAGTAATAGCAGTTGTTGTAGTAGCAGTAGTACTAGTAGCAGTAGCAGCGGGTGGACATTGTGAGGAGGGTGTAGCCCATAGAGGCTTTGCCCTAGAGACATCTCGGCCCTGCTGATGAAGTCCAACCACTGGCTTGTTGCTCCATGCAGCATAACAGGAAGCCACAGATTTCGAGGGTGTTACATCAATATTGGGCGAGGGATAGAGAGAGAGGGCGAAAGAGAGAGAGAATCTACTGCGCTCTTGTTACATCACTGTGCCGGCCTTAGCAGTTGGCGTAAATGGGATGATTGATCAAAGAGTATGGCGAGGGGAAGAAAAGTCCAAACTTGAACTACAAGTGAAGGGTGAAGCATTGTAATGATGTCGGTGTTTGTAATGAGGTGGGATGTCTGACGGAGATCCAGCGAGGACATTGGAGACAAGCAGATAGTACACATTATTTACACACAAACACACACACATACAACCTTGGCTTCATATGCAGCATATTGCTAAATCTTTTTCCAAATCGTGTTTCAGGGAAGTGCACTGACAGACAGACAGGCAGACATGCACTTGACACAAACACAAACCCTGGAAAGATAACGTGAAGTTCTTCCACTCCTTTGACACGAGTTGTGAGTAGTTCCCCGCGGCGCAAGCATACCTCTCACGAACCACTTCAGGTAAACCTGATGACCTAATCCTGGTCAGATCCATCTGACTTCAGTACCTCCCCGACACCAACCCAGGATATCCATGTCTGCCAACAACAAGGCGAGCTAAGCACCTAGCGCTGGTGTTGTTTGGGGAGGGGGAGGGGGGTTTGTAGCCTTTATTAGACATGTTTTAGAGCCTGAAGGCTGAGCTGGCCAACAACCTGGGCTGTCTTCCCTTGTCTGCTAGCTCAGTGCGAGCGTCTCCCTTATTAATAGCAGCCTTCAGTCTCACACAATGCACTGATCCCACAGGACTGGTGTGTGTGTGTGTGTGTGTGTGTGTGTGTGTGTGTGTGTGTGTGTGTGTGTGTGTGTGTGTGTGTGTGTGTGTGTGTGTGTGTGTGTGTGTGTGTGTGTGTGTGTGTGTGAGAGAGTGTTTGTGGATGAGCCTGCTCTGCTATATAGAGATGTCTACCATGTGCATGACTTAGAGTGTGTGTGTACGCATGCGGGTGTGTGTATTTGTGGGTGAGTGTGCTCTGCAATACAGAGATTGTCTACTATGTGCATGACTTGAATGTGTATGTGTACGCATGTGCATTTTGTGTGCTTGTATTCTTGTTTGTATTTCCGCACATTTGTGTCTGCGTGTGTGTTGGGAGCTGTAGCCCACCAGGCCTCAAGGCTATGCTGCTAATACTCGGTTCGCCTCACTAGAGGTCTGAAGGTGATGCAATTGAAGTGTTTAAGCACTCATTGTTAGCTTGCCGAAGAACCCCTAAAATAGCTCAAAATGTGTCTCTGGAAGTTTGTGCCGGCACTGTGTTTCCATGGCGAACAAATAAAGTGAGATCATGCTAATGGAGATGATGTAAAACTTTGTGCATAGACAGCACGAAGAAGCAACTTGTAATTGAGTCATTTTCTTGCCCTCCCTACTTATCTTGTGCGAGGCAAATTGCTTCCTCTCTGTTCATTGAATGCAAAAGCAGAAGAATCTCTTAAACATATAGATATACAGATACACAATCTTTCCCAGCTTTTTTCAATTATTGCCAGACTAATCCAGTAATCACTGTGCTAGATCTTAATTAATTTTCTAATTTTGTTCCTCGATCATGCAAAAGGGATATTTTTAAAGGGAAAATTGTCCTCCTTTTTTATGTGTTCCACTGCATACGTCTACACTTCAGTCTGTCTTCTTGAGCATACAAACCCCCTGTGGAACGACCAAATAATTATATTGAGCATTTTCCCACTACCATCCCAATACAGATCGAGATAAATCAGTTAAGTGTGGATAAGTTCTTGGAGATCAAGCCGGCACCTCATTTCGATCATCTTTCATTAAGAAATAATAGAAAATGCACGACTCCTTAATGGACGTTCACTGTGGTCCTCGTTTTCTCATGTCTTCGCTAATTCACCACGGTCATAAAGGGCAGGCACTTGTCTTTCTTGTGGTTTTGGCGGCGACCATAACACTTGCCAGATGTTGCTTTAGCGCGGAGAGCAAATTGTTCAGCGCGAGATGAGAACTCTGAGTTCGAAGGGCGAGACAAAAAGTGAGGAAAAGGATGAGCTCACTTTTCATTCATGCTAGCCATAAATAAGGAACACATGCTTGCTATCCGTTTGATTCCCCCCCCCCCGTCCTCTTCTTCAACACAGTGATAAATCAGATCAGGTCGTGGTCTGCACAGATATACGTACGTTCTAAGCAGTTATGGAAAGGGGTGGGAGGGTGGAGGGAGGTAACAGAACAAGAAGAGAAAGTCCAGTCTACTAAATGATTTGATAGATGGCTTTTTGTGCCATTTTAGCTTTGTTTTGGTCCGGAACGATCTTCTTGCTGGGGAGTCTTCAGACTCCCACACATGCCAGATAGGCTACAGCGACAATCAGCGCAGTGCGTTTCCTGGTTGAGGTAGGGCTTACAGAGGATGGGGCCTCTGGTTTGTGTTGAAACGTCAGATTTATCGTTATCATTTAGATAAATCAGTGTATCGTCTGCAAACAGAAGTAACTAAGTTCACAAAGTGTGACCTTTTCCCAAGAACTCAACTGACGATAATGTCAACCTTTATGGTCTAAGATTAAAATAAATATTCTTGAAAATACAGTATTAGAGAGTAACCATGACAAAGTACAGAAAACGGGCATGTCTTTTTTATTCATTTCAGTGGTTTGTTATGTGTGATTCAATGTGCAAAAGGAAAAACTAAAAAACAAACTTAGGTCCTATTTTATTGCATTTTATCTCCAGGTGGCGTGCATCTTGCTGCTACTTAACTTTTTTTTTTTGGTTCTGCATTTTTGTGCGCCATCTATCAACAGTCAGACGCTCGATGGCAGGACATCTGAGAGTGGAGGACAGTAGACAATAAGGATGGAGAGACGAAAAGAGTTGACTGAAGGGTTAACGTGATGACTGAGGGTATTCGGAGGCCGCCTGGATTGGCAGACAGTTTAGAGCGCAGGGTTACGAGCGTCACAGGACCTGTCATTTCCTCCCACCACTCGTTTGGATGAAGGTGTGTTTGTATGTGCGGTTTTGGTCTGCGCCAACACATGTGCCTGTCCATGTGTGTGTCTGTCTGCATGTGTCTGTGTGTGTGTGTCTGCATGTGTCTGTGTCTGCATGTGTGTGTGCGTGTCTGCATCTGTCTTCATGTTGTGACAAAGAGATGTGTGTGTGTGTGTGTGTCTGCATCTGTCTGTGAATGTTGTGACAAGGATGTGTGTGTGTGTGTGTGTGTGTCTGCATGTGTCTATACATGTGTGTGTCTGCATCTGTCTGTGAATGTTGTGACAAAGAGATTGTGTGTGTGTGTGTGTGTGTGTGTGTGTGTGTGTGTGTGTGTGTGTGTGTGTGTGTGTGTGTGTGTGTGTGTGTGTGTGTGTGTGTGTGTGAGGTATTATGTGAGAACATATGCCAGATAAATTTTGTTTTTCCCAGCCAGAAGGCTTTACTTGTCTTGCTCAGGGTTGATACAGGGTCTGTAACTGTCCTCTCACTAGGAACAGAGGGAAACTCAGCAGATAGGCATCACACTCGAGGAGAAAAAATCGAAACAAAGACCCAAGGAAACTGTAAGCCTGCGAAATGGGAAATGTTTTATTAAATCATTTTTGTAAAAATGAGTGTTCTGGCTCGTCCAAACCCTTGTAGTGTTATTGTCCAAGTAGAACATTTGATTGTCGGGTGAACAATGGAGGTGTGGTTGGGATTATTATACCTTATTATTACACCTTAAACAAAGACATAAAACTAGTACTTCTACGCGCAAGCACGCTATGTTGTCAGCGCGTTTAAAGCTTTGGGTGTTTCTTTGAGAGGCCAATTACAAAACAGACCTTAAAATATCACATACTATTGTTATAGTAGTAGTATTGCATTATACCATCCAATACACATAACTCAATTCAAACGTAAGATGGTCCTTTCTAGACACTAAAACAAAGAGGAATGTTGTGAGTAAGCCGGATAACAGATGAATACCTAAAACATTTCTTTGTTTTATTCTTGAATGAAACATGTTATTACTCTTACTCATTATATTAACATCACATGCAAACATAGCTCAGTGAAATCTTTGGCTGTACACTGAAACATCTCTACAATACAGGTCAGTTTACTGCACAACGGTTGCCCATGTAACATGTTAGAACACTTTGGACTAGTCACGAGTCAAAGTCAAGTGTGTGTCAAGTGTAAAGAAAACAATCAATCACTGTGTACCCAAATCACAGGCACAACATTTCTCAGACCACGCAAACCCCAGACTGTCAAACAGGAATGTTTTCTCTTTATTGTTTTTCTTCATAGTTGCTGAAAGGTGGATGGTTGTCAGAGCGTTCTTATTGGAATATGTCAGATTAGGTGTGAATGGTGAATGGTAGAATTTCTTTCTTTTCTGTAGCTCTGCTCTTTGAGTTACTGTATTGCTAAGTAAATGCTCTTGGCTATGATGTGAACTTAAGCACCTACTAGACACAACTTTCTCTCCATCGGCTACAAGGAATAGTAACAAATAGGCAATTAGTAAGGCAACCATATAGCTATTGCTATTTATATATTTGTTGGGTTTTGGTTTTTCTGTACTCTCCGAGTATGCTTTATGCTACCCCCTCTATTCCCTAGACTTGAGGGTCGTAACACTATTAAGTAAAAATAAATAAATAAAATATTAATGAAAGTATGCAAATTTGTTTTCTCCAAATGAAAGAGACAGATGTAGAGGAGGAAGTCCATGAAAAAGGTATTCTCTTGTCATCTCTCCCCCACCATCACCAATTCAGGACATTTCCATGAGACAGAGGCACTATTGATAAATGGTTGGGTGGCCCGCTTCCCTTGTTCCGTCTACATCCACCCTGTCTCACACCGCCTCTCAGCAGCGGCAGGGACACTTCATCAAACCGCTCTTCATCTCTTCCTTCTCTCAACTGTCACTTTTATATATGGTTGGGGGGGGAGCCATAGAGAAGGGTGTCTGGTCCCGGGACTGCGAGCCGCACAAGACATTTGTTTTATTTTCAGATTAAAATACGCCAGACCGCCCTGCCCCCGCCCCAGATAGGTTTCTTCTCCAACTGACGTTGCCAACTCACTTCTAAAAGCAGCACATCAGGTATTTCAAAGTTTCTTGGAGGCAAGCGTATGGGAGTGTCTGTTTCTGTGCACGCACTCCGCTGATCGAAGTATGAACTACGGAGGGGTTCCGCAGTATGGAAACCGGTTTTGATGTGACCATAAACTGGCGAACACGATTGCGTGCTTTGGGCCTTGGGTCTGTTTTATATCAAGGGCGGCCTGGGTCAGAGAGGTGTGCGGCGGTTTGAGGTTGAGCGTTGTTCCAAATTGAATCCTTCCACATCTCTCTGGAAAGCCATTAATCATGCCGCTAATTGAGTCATGGACCAGTAATTAGAGGCGATTGGTGGCACAGCGCTTGGACTGATTCGCTTCGATTTGGCACCTTTCAGGGCCCGCGGGAGAGCGAGCCATCAGCAAATACCAGCACAGCACCACCTGGGGAACCTGTTGGTGTCACAGCAGTGCGGTGTCCACGCTAATGTACGAGCGGCACGGAATAACACAGGGGAGGGCACCTGACAAGACTGTACCTAGCGATGCAGAGAATGTCAACTTGTAAAACTGTACTTCTTTTCTCCAAGATGCCGCCGTCTCATGTCTAGATTTTGATTGAAAAGTTCTGAGCCTTTCGTCTGCAAGATTAAATGTTTGTTCAGGGTTCACCTTGACTCTGCATAGTCTCTACCTTTACCCCCGCCCCCCCCCCGCCCAAACCCTTCTTACTCACTTATTGTATGTTGTACGTCCTGGCACTTAATGTACGCACTTACTGTATGTCGCACGTCATTGCACTCTTAAAAATAGTACTTAGCTTTATGTAGCATCTTATCCTAGCTATCTTGGTTGTATCATCTTAACTGCACCGACAGCAATATATTGTTTCTCTTACATCTGACAAATGTACTTATTGTAAGTTGCTTTGGATAAAAGCGTCCGCTAAATGTCCTCAATGTAAATGCTTGAGGGGCACATGCCCCTCCAACCCCCTCTGGACAAGCCCCTGTGTTCCAGGCCGCTTGGCTTAAAGGGCCAGAAGGGTCAATGTCCTTCACGGTCAAGGGAAGGTCATCGGACGACAAAAAAACAAGCAAATTAATCACAAGTGGACCGCTGCCGGGGAAAGCCAATTAAAAGATATTAGCCAAAGTAAATGTGCAGAAGGGCGGGATAGCCAGGTGACAGGCAAAACCTGTCCTTGTTCTAATTAATGTGATTACAGTTAATAAGCTTCAGTTCCTCACTCAGATGAGCACAATGGCCACACAATTACCGTAGCACCTTCCTATACTCTCTACACATGGTTAAGTAGTTTGAACAGAAAGAAAGAAATGGGGAATGAAAAACGTATTATAAACCAATGACTATATCTAAGAAACACATATATTCTGAATTAAGATTTAGAAATGGGACGATCAAGAAACAATTACACATTCATTGATCACGATTTATAACCAAACTGTTTATTTGCAAGAAGAGGCATAGCAGAGTTTGCAACATCCAACAAATACCTTTGTTGGATGTGATAGAGGCTTCACGCTGATAAATGATACCAAATGGGGAATTCTGAAAGGTGCTCTGCTACTTTGAAAAGATTGTCTGATTGGCTCTACGGTGGACTTTGTCTGTGTGTGTGTGTGTAGGTGAACACGAATTGTTGTCATTTTTTATTCAATCGGCATATAGAGTATATGTTGTGTCTAGATATATATTGGGTTTGAGACAGACGGAATGAGAACACATATAATGGATTCAGCTGGGGTAGCCAACCAATCCAGCTCACCTCCTGACCTCCAGTGTCAAGGGGCACCTCTCAGACTTTCGATGCCTGGATTAGTGGGCCGACTTCGGGTTCCTCAAGCCCCCCGAGAGTCCCCTGCCTACGAGTACCGGGGGGGGGGGGGGGGTTTCATGTTTTGATCATTTTTGATTAAATTATGCAGTGCTTCTCTACATTAAGTAAGAAGAGGAGAGGAGTAAAGGTAGGATGACGTAGTGTATGCTCAAGCAATAACAGAAGATATTTGTATTAAGGGTGGCTTAGGCTGTAGACATTGGGGATCAAATCCAGTCCCTTTGGGGGGGGGACAATCCTCCCATCTACTACACCATCCTGCCCCTGATTATATTATTAAATTACACCTGCTTGCCGTGTGAGTAACTGTTCCAACAGATGGTCAAACAAAGGCAACATCCGAAAAAGCTTGAAACCCCAGCAGCGTCTGAAGTGATCCGAGGAAACGTTGAAACACAGATCCTTCTTCAGGCAGAAGTGTGCAATAGGGCCATCCACTCTAGATAACAAGGCTTGGGAGCACAGAGAAAGGTAGTGAAAAGTCCACCTCTTTATTCAGAAGACTGGCATTGATTTCCTGTCGGCCTTAACAGTGACGAGACGGATGATGCTGTCAGGGTGGGACGTAGCTTCTGAGATGGCAGAAGACGAAGAAGAAGACGAAGAAGAGGAAGAAGAAGAGAGAGAAGAAGAGAGGAACGGAAGTTCTTTCTAATATTTGAAGTTGTCTTGGGGTCTACGGCCCCCAGAAAGACTGACAGGAGAGCAATTGTGCAAAGCTGTCTGCTCCTCTACTAATTAGGACACTGGTTGGAGGTCTGTCTGTCCATATTTGATGAAGATCCATGGGCGCAATTACGAGCCAGTACTTCTGTAGGGCCTGTGGAAGAGCTGATGGATTCTCCACCCAGTGCGGCTGACGGCGGAGGGGTCAGTGGGCTCCGCCTGCGCTGCTGAGCAACCTCTCGGCCCCAGCCCTTGGCTGGCTCCGCTCCCATGAAGCCCGATGAATATGAATGGAGCACATCTGCTTGTTAATGAAGTAAAAGAGCCATTTCGGTCCCGTCCACTCCCGGCGGAGTTCAGAGCGTCTCTTTAACGATCGCACCCCGTGAATCTGGCCCAGTATGGCGATATTTTATCATACGTTGGGCTGTCGGAAAGGCTTATTAGCCGTCTTGGAACCTAAAGGGCTTAGTATTTGCAAGGTGGAGAAACACCGCAGGGTAGAATTGTGCTTAATTGTTCATTTACAACGCAAGTACTGGTGTTTGAGCCAGCTGAAAAATGTTGTCATTGGCCTCTATCCCAGTAATAGTCCCCTGGTATCCATAATAACTTGAACCAATAGCGCCAGATCACGTCTCATGTGAAACATGTTCTCGAAGGCGGTAGTAGTTCATAGGTCTGCACACATAATTCCCCACCAGTAAATGTTTATACTGTTGGAGGAATTTACTGCAATGTGTGTGTGTCAAGACAATGCCATTGTATATAGCGTCTTTGTATAAACGTATAGGGGGTGAGCATCGACATGTATTTGCACATTTACATACCGTAATTATTAATCCTAGCAAACCCCACACACTCCTGTGGCTTTGCGCATATGGCTGTATGTGTGTGTGTGTGTGTGTGTGTGTGTGTGTGTGTGTGTGTGTGTGTGTGTGTGTGTGTGTGTGTGTGTGTGTGTGTGTGTGTGTGTGTGTGTGTGTGCTCCCAGCCAAGGCAAAGTCATTCATTCCAAACTATCCAAGGGTTCATCACAGCTCAATATTTCACAGATTAATTTCTTATAATCGACCGCCGGCCAAAAGAAACAGGGTGGCAAATTGTCGTGTAGGCACTTCAATATTCATCTCTAAGTAAGATGAAAACACAGAGCTCTAGAGCGAGAAATTGGATAAAACTTTGCCGCCCATTCAAAGCTTCTGAGCCCCTCGCTCCTTTTACGATAATGATAATTGAAAGATGGGGGTGGTGAGGGGGGGGGGGGGGGGGTTGGAGGAAGGACCAAATTACAGAAGTGGATTAACAAAATGGCCGCACCGGGTGCTAAATTCTCTCTCGTTACACTTGTTCAATAACAGTTTCCCGGGCAGGGCCGCTGGTTACAGCAGACTGACTTGATTACCGCCCTCTTAATCAAATTCTTCCTCTTTGACTGCATTAGCAGACAGTTTTAAAATGTGTTTCTCTTCTTCGGCTATTAAGTCTCAGTCTTCTGGGCCTGGCGTGGGCTTCGGCTCTGCTACAGAAGTACTTTTGAGCTTTGGAACCGCCATGGGATGTATTGCTTGAATTACCTCTTCTGATTTGTGAGTACATATCCCATTAAACGGTCCCTGGTCTACCACGACTCTTATTCTTTTACCCTGAAGATGTAATCTAATCTTCCAAATCAAATTCAAATCTTTGTGTGTCTCCTCCTACCCCCCCACACACAACGCATGCAAGTCTGAGTCGACCAGTCAAATTTGATATGACACCACAAAGAGTTTCTGGTTTTTATCTCGGGGACAGATAATTAGTTATCCTGCCTCGGAACAAAATGAGTATTAATAGAGAATCGAAGTCCTAACTGGGCTGGTTAGGGCTGCACGAGACCAGAGGGTGAGATTAGATTATCCCGAGACAGAGAATACACTGTCCCGGGTTGTAAATGGATTTACAGAACCAGAAGCAAACTGCTGCAAAAAACCTAGGCTTCATGTACATTTTTTAACAGTAAGTTACCATTAGATGTACTCGGGACCAAAAACAACATGCGTTCAACTGACTGAAGAGAGGCTTGTTTATAAAAGAATAATAATAATAAAAATCGGTCCTTGGTTAAGGGGGAAAATCACAAGCATACATCACCTACACAACCACAGTACCCATTAAAATACACAGCAAGAGGCCATTTACCTAAAGATCAAAGTACTACACACTGCACAAGCTCCAAGCCAGAATCCTTAAAGAGTTGTAAGACAATGACCTGATCTACAACTAGAAAAGCAGCTTGTTCAATCAGAGAACAATTCATTTGATTGAACAAATTCACCATTTGCATTAAACCGAGATGTAATTTTAACATACATTCATGCAAAATTTACAAGAATCAATGGTCACAAAGTAGTAGACAAACGTAAAGCACAAATATTGCATACCTTTGTGTTCTATATAGTGCATGGTAGTCTCTGCTTTCCGCTGGGCTGCTTCAATGTGATTTTCCTACAAAACAACATTCAACAAAAGTCACCATTTGTAATTCAAATACAATTACATCTGTACTAGGATTGTTTGGTTGAATAGGTTACCTCCAGTATAGAATCTAGTTCAGTGTTGATTTCACTTAAATTCTCACAAAGTGCCTTAATGTTTGTTTACCAGCCACCACACTTCATGCTCTAGGTTGGAGGAAATGGAAGAAAGGCCTTCCATTACTGCCCCACCCCTGTTCAGGCCTCCTGGTATGCCTCCCAGGTCCTAGTGCCCTCCATTAAATTTATTTTTTGCACATAGTTATTGTCACAGTTTTTCCTTGTTAAGTTTTTCTCTTTATAGTCCTATCCTGTACTCATAGCATGTCCTGAACTGCTGTGAGACCCAAATTCCCAGTCAGGGATTTAACAAATACATCTCAGTTTATCTTTCTTAATGAATCAACGGAACATTTCAACCCATCTAAATCCCTGGAAATCGTGGCTCAGCTTGCATGTCTGCCACAGTAAATTACAGGGAGCTGTCTGCCTGTACACCGCCGGCATCGGCAGGTACCGGCGACCCTGAAATCTGCCATGTCAAGTGCCCGGACATGGTTAGTGACCCTGTTTGAAAGCAGCCCTGGCTAAGTGTTGCCTCTATGTTGAGCAGCATGTAAGCTTGTTGATCCCCGGAGTCCAAGGGTTCGTCGCTCCAAGGACAAAACCGAGACAGGTGCTCGTATTCCAAGGCGTGTGGGAACAGCAGAAAGCACAGCTGACGCAGGGGACGGTGCTCTGGGCCGCGGGTTCAATGCCGGGTTTCCGCTGTTCTGATGAAGAATGCGCCAGTGAAATAGTGCGCTCGCACTACCAGTGCCTCCTCCCCGGCACGTGCCCCCGATGATGTACGAGACAAAAGACAAGAAAAACGTCCTAAAGTGGGGGACGGTTGAAGTCTTTTTGGGGTTTGAATCTGATCTGTGTGCTGAGTGCACCCAGGAGACTGGCAAATCATCAGGTGATGACGGCTGAGCGACACACCCACCTAGCGGGTGATTTACGAGGGCAGACATGGCCACCACGGAGCTTCTGTTGATGTTTAAACAGGAGAGAAGAGGGAAGGATGGACGGACAAACAAATAGACTCGATAATGAAAAGAGAATGAAGAGTAATCGGCTGGAGAAAGTGAGCAATTTCCGGCCACAGATTTAGTCGAAAAACATGTTTCAAAGCAGCTTTTAGCTTCTTTCAGAGAAGTTTCAACTTTTACTCAGTCCCATCAGAGTGTGGACATCCTAAATGTCAAAAAGACATTTCACAGGAAATCGATTAAAACCGGATATTTCTGATTGTGATAGTTTTTATCATCATAAAAGTTACATTCTTGTTTCACAATTGAAAAACGTCCCTCGGCAGGATTTAATAACCTGATGGGTCTAGGCGGCAAGGGGACTCTTCATGTGGGTTCTGGAAATGAAAAGAGAGAGATTTATCAACAGATAATACACCAAGACGACATAGACCCCGCATTTTGCTGATTGTGTTTTGCCATCTGCAAAGTGACCTCAGACAGAGCCGGAGGGGTGAAAGAGAAGTAAAGAACAGCACTAAGATTGCTTCGCAATAAGGTGGAGAGGAAAAAATACTTATTTTGTTGTCACAGACAATGTTCTTTACTCAGTCCACCACAACAGCGGAACCCGATACAAAACCAAAACGAACCTGAATGACATGGTGTACTGAACGAGTACATTTTGTACTCGTTCAGTACGTGTGTCCACGTTCTACCTGAAAGCGTCTCTGAGCACGATGATCATCAAGTGACGTACAGGCCACTTTGGATTAACGCGTCCGCTGAAAACACAACAGTAATAGTCGACAGTTAAAACCAGGAATGTGAAACAGCACGCATTTCATCACGTTATCAAAACCATATTAAAATATTTTAAAAAGTCGCCATCAAACACACACTACACACACCACAGCCTTTCCAATGAACGAGCTGCTGCGTTGAAATTGAGTGTTAAATAAACACATTAACTGGAGCGCCTCGACAAACCGATCGCCGTCTGCGTCGGCCATTCATTACATCAGAGGCGTTCATTAGCCCTACATCATAATCCCGCGGAGGCTTCGGACAGCAGCGAATGATGAGGTAGCTCACGCCGCTCACACTGTTGACGTGGCAATGCCCCCCCCCCCTTCCCCTTCGTCTGTGTTGGATCCTCCTGCCAAGCGCTTAACATGATTATGAATCCATATTTCATGAGCGCACAATGCATAGCGGGGATTATCAACGCGTCGTGGATGATGTGGGAGCCGTTGCGTGTTGCCGAAAGAACACAGAGGCAGTTGACTCCAAGTGGGTGGGGATTCTTTGGGTCGAGGCTACGTCTCTGTCATCTCCGTCTCCTCCACACACACACACACACACACATACACACACGGGCGCGTGCACAGACACACACACACGAGCACACACACACACACACACAGACAACATTGACATACACACACCCACACACGTTAGCAGGCACACAGACATGCACACACATACATAGAGCGCATACGAAAACACACATACACACACACATACACCCAAACACACAGACACACACATACTCAACCAAACACACACACACACACACACAGGCACACGTACCCGCTCAAAGACACACACACAAGGACACGCCCAGACGCTAACACTGTTAAAGACAGACATATGCTCACAGGAACTCGAACACTCACTCAGAGACGTACACGCACACAGTTGTGGTCCACAGTCATTCATCAAGGGAACTGTAGTGCGTTGCGATGTTAAATGATTCCTGACTTGCAATAAAGCCGTTACGTTGTTTTGCAAAGACCCATGCGAGGAGAGGGAGAGACCAAGGGAGCGAGGGGGCGAGAGAACTGCCAATGCAAGGGGAATACTTTTTATATGTTCCCTAGTTAATATAGAAACCGCTGTTGTTTAGGCTATGGCAATAGTCGGTTGTTTGTGTTTGTGTGTGTGAGTGAATGGTGTGCGTTAATGTATGTGTGTGAGTGTATGTGTGTGTACATGTGTGTGTGTGTGTGAGTGTGTGTGGGGGGTGTGCGTAGGCATGTGTGTGTGTGTGTGTGTGTGTTTGTCTGTGTGTGTGTATGCCTGTGTGTTTATGAGTGTGTGTGTGTGTGTGCATTGTGTGTATGTGAGTGTATGAGGGCATGGTGTGTGTTAGTGTCCCTGTTTGTGTCGAGTGCTCTGCGTAGTTATTTGTGTGTGTGTGTGTATGCCTGTGTTTGTTTGAGTGTGTTCGTGAGTGTGTGTGGTTGTGTGTGTGTGTGTGTGTGTGTGTGTGTGTGTGTGTGTGCATGTGTGTGTATTTATGCCTGTGTGTCTGTGTATGCCTGAGTGTGTGTGGGGGGGGTTGGAGACAGAAGGACCCTCAGGCTCCTTGTCGCTGGAGGGCTCTGACCTACCTTGACTGTGGGAGGCCCTCTTTGTGGCGCGGCCTAGTTGTCTTCCAAGGCTGCCTACAAGGGCTTGTGTTCCCAGCCCTTTAAAAGGAAAAGCTTGTTTGCAGAGGTTTGTGGTGAAGGATCACTTTCAGCAAAGACACTGAACCGGTTGTGTCGTGAAACCACGGTCCCAGCCATCTACTGCGGCAGATGTCGTCAGGTTCGTTATGGTTATTAGAATTAGACTTGTTCCCAAATAGGCTGCGATTTTTGGTAATTTCTTCGTTTTTTAATTGTCTGGTTTCTTCCGCTCTTGAGTGTGTGGTTGTGTGTGTGTGTGTGTGTGTGTGTGTGTGTGTGTGTGTGTGTGTGTGTGTGTGTGTGTGTGGCTCCCTCTAAACGTCTTCATTTGTGTGGCTCCCTCTAAACGTCTTCATTTGATCATTTGTTCACCGGGGCGTGTCTCTTCGGCATGTGTTTACAACTGTTGTGGAAGACGCCGAGAACTAAATACTTATCTCAATCGTCTCCACCACATGGCATCAGCTGTTCACACCAGGACGTTTATGTAGCCGTGTGTGTGTAAGCGTGTGTGTCAGGATAAAACAGCAAGGTCTGTCTAGACCAAAACATACTTCAGATCACTTGAAGAGGCGGCCGCCGTCGCACCGGCCAGCAAAAACAACGGGACTCCGCTATAACCCAATACACACTGATTGGTGTGCAAACACGCTTTCACCATGTCGGGCCAGACTGAGATTACCTTTAAGTGCATCCTCCGACACCGCACACCGCGACAAAATAGCGCACCAAATGCTGCCGATTTCATAGTACACCGACCTGCCAATCAATGTCTGGATCCCAGGTGTAACTTAGCCCATCCCCCCCCCCCCCCCCACTGCCTGACAAGACCCAGAACACCTGTCTCCCTAATCCCAGCGCCTCACCTGCGGACCGTTCGGAGGCTTAGGTTACTTCCACCGCGGCTCGCCGGCTCTTTATCCCGGCGCGTCATCCCGTGCAATCTCCCTCATCAGCGTAACCCTAGAGCCGGCACTCCGGTCCCCTTTCCAGCTGGAGACACTGGGAGTCTTGGGGGAGGGGGGGAGGCAGGGAGGGAGGGGAGGGGGAAGACAGTTGCAGCCCGACCGCCAGACGTAGCTGCTTCGCCCCGGTGTGCCTCCCGGAACTGCAGGCTTTCTCCTCTGCCTTCCCCGTCTGTCCTTTCCACCTACATATACATTTAAGCGTTTAGCAGATGCTTTTATCCGAGGGGAGCACTGAGAGCAATCAAATTCTAAATTGGAGTCGGTGCAAGAGGAGGTATAAAGTGCTTGGCAGCACAACAACATTTCTGAAGTAAACAACTGCACCGAGGGCAAAAGGAATAGAGAAGGTATAGGAATGAGGAAGGTGTTCATAGCGGTAACCTCTCGGCTACAGAAGTAGCGCGCTCTTTATCTCTGCGTTTTTTTACGGCGGTAACACACGCTCTCCGGTCCGTGCCTGGGCTCCCGAGGCGTTCTCCGGTCCACTGATGTAGCGGCAGACGTTATACGGGACAGGTGTTAAACTGTGATTTATTTATCTGAGATTGGAACCAGCTCTGGCCCCGCTCGGTTGGCTGTAGCCCACCGAGCGGGGGGGGGGGCTACAGCCAACCGAGCGGCCTCCCCTAAGACGGCAGCGACGGAGGAGGAGGAGGAGGAGGAGGAGGAGGAGACAGCAGCAGCCGGGGCCGAGCGGTGAACACCAGCAAGCCCCTGAGTGACCACAGTGGTCGATATTGATTTATAATCCCTCATCTTTGGAGGAAAAAGAGCAAAAAAAAAAGGGCTTCAAGGTTTATATTGA
>NC_136940.1:4103678-4106178 GCF_949987615.1 Pollachius pollachius
AAGATCTGAATGTCATTCTGGACTGTACAGTGAATTCCAGTCCCCTAACCACATGTGTCAGCAGTGGAATGTACTTGACTTTAAACGCATAGAAGGAGATAAAAGCCCAACAGGCAACTCAATTGCCCAGGTGGCCTTTCAATTTTTTACCTGCTCTTTCCTGACATATTTTAGTCGTCTATTTGTCTTAAAAATAATTCTTGTTTATCGGCGTGCTGAGTAGCAATGAATCTGTTCATATTACGCCCCTTTTACCCCAGTGAGAATATTTCATTGAATTTGTTCCACGGCTCTTGTTCAATTCCTAGTGCAGGTTAGATCTTCAAGCGTGTCTTTAATTGATACGGACAATGACAGGGCGTGTTAAAAGGGAAGACCCACAACGAACACCAAAGGGTTTCAGCGCGGTTGTATTCCTGCGTGCACAATGCTCTGCTGGCTTTTTGATGGGAATATCCCATATACCTTGAGGGTACCTGTGCTGGATTTTCCCCTCGTCCTGACACACACGTGTTTGGTCCTGGAACTTGCTAACTAGCGTGACCGCCCGTGTCCAAATGTTTCCTTCTTAACGCGGCCCAAGACAGGCTTAGCGTGTGCATGGCGAAAGGGCCAGGATGTAAGCGAGGTTCGGAACTCCCCCAATTCTCTCCCCTTTGACCGGAAACAAAAGTCAGCCGGCATCAGTTTCACTTGACGTGGAGTATTTAAGACCACACCTCTGGTAAATGAATGCTTTATGTGCACATGTGAGAAAGTCATTGAGGGAATCGTCCCGAACCTTGTATGCAACCACACACACACACACACACACACACACACACACACACACACACACACACACACACACACACACACACACACACACACACACACACACACAGACACACACAGACACACACACACACCACATACACATACACCAGCACATGCATGCTCACTCATACACACACATGCACACACACATCCGCACACACATACACATACACAGACGCACACACACAAACACCAACACAGAGAGACACACACAGACAGAAACACACACCGACACACAGACACGATCTCTTCTTCCATACCTGTCTAACCCTCTAACAATCGAACCAGCAGTCTTCTCAACAATGTGATGCATTACCTCTCTCTCTCCGTATCACACAATCTCACAATGAATGGTGTTGAACCTTGGCTTATATATATATATACATGCGGTTTTGATGGGAGAAAAAAAAACAATCACGACAGCCAAGTGATGCATAGGATCCACACATTGCAACACTATACGTCCCCTGATATACAGCCCATCTGGCCACCCCGATGCTACTGATACTTTTTATATTTTTGCAAGGATGGATACAGCATGGGGCTCTCTCATGCGTGACAGACGTCTACTCTGCTCAAGGAGCAGCCATAAAGCAGCAGTCCTGATGTAATACAAGTCAGAGAGCCAGCGACCAAAACCAACCCTACCCATAAACCACCGCTTCATAACTTGATTTACCTCGGCACTCCATTTTATACCGCGCTAATATTTGGTAACATAACATTTCTGTAAGAAAAACTTTGTTTTTGTTTTTCTGCTCTGTTCTCAGGCCAGAAAAAAAAAATGCAGCCCCCCTGTATTTAGCATGACATCATTCCCTACCATGGGAAGATTCCATTCATTGTACTGCAAATGAGTCCTCTTCCTCCTCCTCCTCTTCCTCCTCCTCCTCTTCCTTTCTCCGCCTCTTCTGTCCTTCCCTGGGACTGAAAAGGGTGGGATTCAACGATAATTCCATCTTTGTTCCTTAATGCAAGACACTTAAGGGTCGACCCTCCAATCTTGCATGTCTGATCCTCTTACCGCCGGCGACCCCTAGCCTTTCTCCCTGGCCCCCTAGCTCCGTAGTTCAACATGCGCAGTCGTGGATGCTGAATAAAACGACGATTTGGTCCGATGGGGTTGTAAACATGATGATAATAAGGGCCTGGGAAGCTTAACTTGAGAAGGGAGACAGCAGGAGGAAGGGGGCGAGCTCCTTGGAGCCATGGGGAACGGACGGGACGTTTATGTTTGAAGAAATGTGCTAATCTTTCATCTCTCTCGGTGTCTGAACGCTTTTCAATACGTTTTTGTTTTCGTTTGGTTCTATGGGAGTTTTAAGATTCAAATGATTGGAGAGCAGTTTTAAGCTGCATTTTATCTTTACTGATCCAAAAAATATAACAGAGACTGGAATGCTACTTCAATTTCTTGGCAGGTTTGTAATCTGGCTGGCGCCTGTCTTTCATCAGAACACTGAAAAACCCTGGACACTATGTTTGACCTGACTGGATCCAGACTCACTCATCCTTTATTTGGCCAAAGCCTCCACAAAGTATCGCGATAAATGTCAGCACCTAGCAAGAACGTGTGAGTAAAAGCACCGGGAACACGATGGTTTCTGTGCGGCAGTATTGTTTATGACCTCATTCTTCATTGTTTTCCTTTATACACACACACGCACAGACACACACACGCACA
>NC_136940.1:4116178-4118678 GCF_949987615.1 Pollachius pollachius
TGGCTTACCGGAATTTAATGCGACATGCTAATTTGTTTCCATAAAATAATCCGTAATACCGTTTGCTCAAATGAAAACGTTCTTTGTGCGACTTAATTCCTAGGGTTTTGCATTTTATCTCCTCTCACTTTACCTGTCAAACTGCTTTGCCGCCAAGGTGAACAGGGTAGGGCAATATTAAAAGTGCAAGAAAATCACGTTGCACAGCTACATGCTCAGATCCGGGCCAGAGAGGTCAAGGTGGATGAACCCCATCATGCTCTTTGATTGGCTAGGACATTTTGACATCACCTTCCCAGGTCCAGGGGAGAGGGTGCATAAGTAGTTGTCTCAGAGTGAATGGACTGTGTTTGGTTGGGGAAGGGAGGGAGGAGGGAAGGGGTGACATTGGCCAACTTTACTGCCTGGTCCGAAAAAGGTGAGATTGAAAATCAAGTGTAAAAAAAAAAAAAGGAGGCGACATTTTGAGTGTCGGCAGTGTGACATCACCGGGGGCGGGCGGGATGGTGGACGTGTTGCGTTAGGGTTGATTAGTTATGAATAGGCAGTAAAAAAACCCTGATGGTTTTAATCAGACGATGACGTGAAATGTGCCAGTGATAAACGACGGTGGAGACACGACATGGAAGGGAGTGCTATCTCAAGTAGATTACCAGTAGGGCCGTATCAATCTCCTTTAGGGATTGTGCGTCGTAATCAGCACACTTGCGTTGGCATGTGGTCGGCTATTGTAAATCAAGACACCGCATCATCAATGTGTTTGTTTTATATGTCACTCGGTATCATAATAACAGTCTGAATTGGCTTGGCCACTTTCAGACTAAAATGAATGATTACAATAACCTGCAAAGGATTTGATGGGCAGACATTAACATACATAACACATAACACACCTGCAAATTATTATTATTTTTTTTTATTTTTTTATTTATTATTTTTTAATCATAAAAAATAATAAGTAAGACCAAGGGACTAATAAAAGCAAGCAACTGCAAGCAGAGGATCTATTTCAGTAGATCAGAGAATATAAGGAGTTGTATCGGCCATAGTACTGCCTTTCGTCATTTCTGCCTTAATCTCTTGCAGTGTTTTGGATTCTGTCCTCGTGCCCGTCCAGCCTTCGGTATGCAGTCTGTGCCTCCGGTTGTGAAGAGGAGAGAGGGCTCAGTCGTCCCTGACATCTGAGAGTATGTGAACCCAATGAGTGTCACTGGGATCGCACTGTCATGATCTGAAAGGTCATGATTTATATTGGACGGCTCCGCTTAAAAACGTGTCACCCAATCGGGCGCCCTGGAATGAATCAGGGGCCAGGGGTTTGAGACATACCCATCAGTGGTTTGGTGTGGGGACGTGCAATATGAGGAAATTCCTCCTGAACACCTTCTCAAAGGCAAGGCCTCCCAAAGTATTCCATCACCAAATAGACCACTTGAAATATGAGCGCTCTTATTTTGTCAGCTCATTTCACCACCCGTATTTTTCAAAGCTTGCCTGAAAACATATCAGTAAAATGCAACAAAGCAACTACAACCACTAATGAGCCCCGTCGGGTCCCGATCCAATATGAAGGTAAGCAGTGGGCATTCAGCACCCATCTGTTGCCAACACTGAAGGACGTTGGAAGAAGGCTAATATTGGGAAATGGGTACTGAAATACGTATTAACTCTGTATCAAACATTTTGCAAGCAAAAGTTACGATTATTTATTTCAGTAATGTTATTGATAATCTATAATGTATAATGCATATTGGATCCATGAAATAAATAATAAAGAAATAAATTTGACTGTTTGAACATACTTATCTGAAGCCACTGCTCAACGGCCAAACTCAATGACACTGAGTGGAGCGTTTTCCCCAGCGAACGTGAGACCAGCCACTGGTGCACTTCACATAAACTCTGCCCTAAACGCAGAAGTTCTGCCAGGAACCAGCAGCTAGCCTGAGGACTAGTTCTGAGGACCGGTTTGCTGCTGTTTTACCTGGCAAAGGCACAGAGGAGGAAGAGATGCATCTTTGGGCGCGACTCCTGGATGAGAAGCAGACCCCCACTACGTTGGCTGCTGGCTAGATGAGCTTATCTCCCCTCCTCATTCCATCCTGGTACGCATGTAAAGCTGCTTTGTAAAGATAAACATATACATGTACGGTATATGTTGAGGTTCATGTAGGAGACATGATAGTATAGTGGCTGAGAGTGTTCGAATCTAAGCCCAATTGTTCTTGGATTGATCTCGAGTGTCCACAGTCTTGAGTAGAATGCCTGACACCTTACTGCACTTACATGACCTGTATGTGAACACCTGAATCATCTGCAGGATAACTTGATAGTAGCAACAGTAATATATACTGTGTTAAACACGTTTTGCAAGGATATCATAGTCGTAGAGTTACACACAAACTATCTATGCACAAGTATATCCCTGCACACAAAACAAAACAGCAAGACAAACAGGTTTGAGTCTGCCGGCGGAATTGGTTTTAACCTGAACGTGTCT
>NC_136940.1:4123678-4156178 GCF_949987615.1 Pollachius pollachius
ATCGGAATGTGGTTATATTGTTAGTCTATATATTATATATATGCATATACATATTTATACACATACAAAAAACACATTTGTTAATTATGCTTGTGTGTGTGTGTGTGTGTGCCTATGGGAGTGTGTATGTGTATATTTATGCTTGTGTATATCTATGTTTCTGAGTACTTACTAACCCAAAGTTCTCATATTAGGTACACCTTCAGCAACTAACCTAAGCAATAAGACATGATTATTGGAATATATATTCCTCTGGCATGGCACTGCCCTTGAGCAAGGCTTCTTGCTGCTTTGGTTGCTGGGATTCAGTCAAAAGTGTATATTTGCCCACTATAAACAATAGTGACAAACAACAGTAACGGTAATCACAGTATGGAAATAAAAAGTTGTTATGAATACTGCAAATATATGTGGAATTGCAGCGTCCTTCACAAGAAGTACAGGCTTTTTTCCATAACAGTATATAAAGATAAGCTACAGTACTGCTATTAAATTCACCAGGTGAGGACAAGCAAAAAATTACCAGAGAGACAATCTGATTTAAAAACCTCTTCATTCAGCAAGAAGAACGGGGGAAAAAAAGAAATCATATTTCATGGAGCATCTCGAGATTGGATCTCCTATATTCTCTCCTCCATGTTTCTGTTTGCCAATTTTCTCCTTCCCCGTCCTTTGTTACCCTCTGAGTGTGTCATCACGCCTTATCTCGCTGATGGCGTGCGCACAATGCAGCCGTTCTCATCAAGTACCTCACGTATTTATTTGTTGCGTGTTTTTACTCCCTTTACCGCGCCCTCATCAGATAGCCTGCATACGCTTTGTGTGCGGAGAGCTCCGTTATTCCCTCCTCAAGATTAGATTAGCGCACTTGCATTATTTTCCCTTAAATACAGTCTATCGAGCTTGGCTCTGGGTTTATTATGTCCCTGCTGTTTTGTCCTTCTTATCAAAGGGATAGGTGGGAATGGGTTTTAAATCTGTTTTAAGCGTGCAATAACTTTGCTTGAACCATGATCTAAGGAATGTCCCAAACAAGAGCACACAATGAAATTGTTTGCAGAGACGGGAGGGGTAACTTTCTGTCACAATGCAAAAGAAAGAAGTTGTACACCTGAAACTTGAAGTGGACGTTTAAGGCCCCAGCACGTGTCCTCAGCACGCCTGGAACCATCTGCTCCTCAAATCTTTAGCTTTGTTGTTGTTGCAAACACACCTGCCTCGCCGCTCGGGAATCCATGAGGTGAGAGTGCTGCCGTATCAGTCAAAGAGACAGAGGAGGGGAGAGAGGGGGGGGGGGGGAGAGGGAGAGAGAGAGAGAGGGGGGGAGAGAGGGGGGGGAGAGGGAGAGAGAGAGAGAGAGAGAGGGGGGAGAGAGAGGGGGGAGAGGGAGAGAGAGAGAGAGAGAGAGAGGGGGGAGAGAGAGGGGGGAGAGGGAGAGAGAGAGACAGAGGAGGGGAGAGAGAGAGAGGGAGGGAGAGGGAGAGAGAGAGAGAGAGCGAGAGAGGGGCGGAGTGAGAGAGAGAGAGCAACAGAGAGAGAGAGAGAGAGAGAGAGAGCGAGAGAGAGAGAGAGAGAGAGAGGGAGAGGGAGAGAGAGAGACGATAGGATAGGAGGCAGGCAGTATACAAACAAAGCCCTCTCCAATAGACACACACAGATGGAAAGAGGATCGAAGCGGCTTGCCCTGACCAGGGAACCGAGAAACACCTGAGCCCTAAGATAGTGTGTGTGAGTGTGCGTCTGTGAGAGTGTGTGTGTCTGTGTGTGCACGTGTGAGAAAGAGTGTCTGCGGTGTGAGAGGGTGTGTGTGTGTGTGTGTGTGTGTGTGTGTGTGTGTGTGTGTGTGTGTGTGTGTGTGTGTGTGTTGTGTTCGTGTGTGTATTTGTGCGTGTGTGATCATCCCTGAGGAAGATCTTGTGTCGAGATATCGGTTGAAGGGGGAGGATCTTTGTGTGTAATGTCCTATCTTTCGCCCCAGCTAAGGATGCATGACATACACTGGGGTGCGGGTTGATAAAGGCCCAGGAGAGATGCTGTGTGTGTGTGTGTGTGTGTGTGTGTGCGCGTGTGTGTGTGTGTGTGTGTGTTTGTGTCTATGTTTGTTTGAGTATGTGTGTGTATATGTGTGTCTGTGTTTGTATGTTGGTGTCTGTGTGTGGATGTTTGTGAACGTTTGTGTGTGTGTATCCTGCCTGTAGATTAGCTCTAGGGACCAGGAAGAGGTTTACAGAAGGAACACATATAAACTGATGGTTGGTTGATAAAAAGAAGAGGGACATGATGGTGACTCAGGGACTGGGTTTGAAGATCTGTTCCGCGGCCCAGTCTGTCAGCTTCTGTGGATTTCGATTTCATCTAAAGCACTCACAGAAGGTATACATCTTCAAGTGCTTTGAGGGCTCTTAGACCAGTATATATATATATATATATATATATTTTTTTTTTTTTTTTTTTTTTTTTTAAATCAAAGCTCTTTATAGAGCATAAATATACATGTATATACAGTACATGTATATATATATGTCTATTGTATACTTTATACAGAGCTTGGATTTTTTTAATTCTTGTCCATTCAATTCAGTCAATTGTGTGTTTGATAACTTTATCAAGATACGATTGGTCTTCTGCGGCGACATTACACATAAAAACACTTCACAACACACGTAACCCCATTAGCGGCATGACTCGATTGAGAAAGTAACAGATTTTGGCGCGATTGCAAGAGTTTTACACAAACGTGTTTGCGCGAAAGTGGCTGTATATTCACTTCAACACCTTCATTCACAACACCAAGCTTCCCAGCCAAGTCCACTTATGATACAGTTGTGAACTTCTTAGACTTTAACAACTCCATTGTGCTGTATTTATGTGTGGCAGCAGCCAATGCTATAGAAATAAAACAAACAGAAATAAATGAATTACTCACTCAACCTCAATGGGTAAATCATTCAACTATGTGGTACCATAAATACACAAGTAGCTGATAATTAAAAAAAAATCAATTTCTAGTCATACATATTGTTCTGCATATGGATATTATGCAAGAGACGCGGTAGTTCTTCAAAAGTGAAACCAATACAATTAATCATATATTTTTCAAAATGGCAACAGGCAAACTTTAAACCCACACATTTGTACTATTATTGCTAAGATACTTTAGGGAACAAAGACATTACAATTACAAATATAACTCTGAATATTGCTTTGTGATTTCCAATTTAAAAGGCCTTAGCCAGTGAATGCACATTTCCTTGAACTTGGACTGACCCCAATAAATGTGGCTTTTGGTTGCACAGAGAGGCAAATGGGCATGGAGTACTCTGTCAAATAAAATAGACCCATACAGGTTGAGATGGAGTGTAGGTGTGTTAAAGTTTAGATATTTGAGGTTTGACAGAAAACTTGTGAAACCCTGACCTGCGGATAACTGGAAGAGTACTAAAATGTAGCAATAAAGGCATGTAAACATTTCATTATGGTCGGGATTCTAAGGCGGTTTTATTTTTTTTAGCTTTATGTGTCAGTCAGTAGGGAGTCACCGCGACAAGGCAAAAGCTCAAATTCTTAACTTTAACAAGAGGAGTTATTTGGGAGCATAGATAACCAATCTTTTAAAAGTGTGTATGTATTCAGCCTTACCCTTGACTCAAACTGTTTCCAATTAACTCTCCTCCATTGACAACCCAACCCAGTATGCTTTTATTAGTTTGTTTTTTTAAGGGTTATACTATTATGTGGCCCAATAATTCCAGTTACCATGGAAACATGTTGCTTTATCGAAAATACTAACGTGAAGTTTGTGTTTTGATCTACAATGGATTTATTTTTCTGCCACTGGTTTCATGAATAAAGATATAGATATTATTATTTATTTTTTCAGTAGCAGTCATAATAGGGTTCAAGACCTCCATCAATATTAATATAATATTGACATTAATATCGTCAGTCCGATTGATGAAATATATATTGGGTTTTCATTTTTTAACGAGACCGCCATCAGAGAGAGGCACATTTACAGTAGCCATTAGCCAGTAATGGATTCACTGATAGGCGGATGGGGTTAAGCTCAGGGGTCTCACTCAGACAAATAGATTTTGACATGCAACAATTGGACAAATTGACCGCTTCCGGTCCTTGTCAAAGCCCCATGGTGTCTGCACTTGTACCGAGCATGGGGCCAGGCAGGCTTATCAACAGCCACGTTTAACTAGGAGTTCCGCATTTCTGAGGTGTCCTATGTTTTAGGCCGTGTTCACATCTAGCGTTTTTTTGTAATAGGGAAAAGTTGAGCCGACAGTTTTTTCAACAAAAAGCGGCGTTTGTTGTCCTAAAAGCGCCGAGAGCGTTTTTTCTATCGCCTAGCAACAAACCCATTCTAGACCCGACGTTACTCACCTACTACGTATCCAGGCTAGAGCTCATTAGACATGTCGTAGATCTCGACATGTTCTGTAATTAAAACTATTAGTCGCTCCACCGGCACTTTCCCGAGTGATTTGTCCGCCATTGTTTCTTGTTTTGACGGTTGAGAGTTTCCTTCGTGACGAAGTGTCAATGTTCCGCTTGTGATTGGTCAGTTGCCAAAAAGACGCCTGACGTCGGCCGCTTTCTTCCTGAAAGTTGAACTTTTCTCAATGCTCCGTATGGCAGAAAAAAACGCTGGGAGAGGCGTTGACTTTTTCCAGAAACGCTCTGCTCCATAGGAATATAATGTAAAACAAGCAGATTTAAAAAAAAACGCTAGATGTGAACACGGCCTTAGTCTGTTAGTCATATAGTAATATTTTATATAAAAATGATCCTTTTTAATCTATAATGTAGAAGTATAATAGCAGTTATTATTAATGGTGAACTCAGATACATTCTTTAAGGAGCGTGTACGGGCCAGGCGTCTTGCTCTGTGATTCCTGCGGGTATGCTACAGACAACTGGGGATCAAACCGAGTACCTTTGGCTTTGAGACAAAAACCCAGACCACTACACTATCCCGGGACATCTCTTGAGATACGGTAGTGCAAAAAAAAAAAGAATATTGTAAATACACCAGTAAATAGCATGCAGTATGCAATCGCAATACATTAGCAAATACCGTCCGCCACATATACAGTAAAGCAGCCAGACGTCACTTGTGATCCGAACAAACCTACAACGGAAAGCACCGAGTGTGACACGCAAAGCATGACAGAGGGCATCGGATACCCCCAACGGCAGACATACACAAACACCGGCTAAATCCACCGTTACTGTGGCAACAACCGGATCAGGCTCAATCCGGCGTTTCAACCGTTTTGTGAATCAATGTCAACAGAGAGTCGGCTGACTGTCCTTGTATTGTAATGTCCCCGTTCTGCCCCGGGAGAGCGAGGTGACAGCCGTGGCTGTGGTTGCGGTGGTGGTTGTGGTGGTGGCGGTGGGGGGGAACTGTCACCGAGGTCTGTTAGCTGAACCGTAGCGACGCAGTAATCAATGCTGAGTGCAGCACTCGGTCGCGGCTCCGGGGAAGTAGAGGGAAGAGGCGCTGTATGGGAACAGCTGAGGCTGACGTCCCATACAGGAGCTAATAATGTGTTGAGTTGATGAAATTATGAAACCTGTGGCTGTGGAATCACAGCGAGGAAAGAGAACGAGGTACACGCTTGGTGACATTGGTGACTGGTAGGCCGATCGCACGGTACACAGGCATTTGATTTAAAGGGAATTTATCAAGTTTGGAAAAGAATAGCTTGTATATAGTGTATCGTAAGTCAGTAGGAAATCGAAGTACCTCTACCGTTTGATTTTATGATTTTTTTGGAAAAAGTGGTCAAATATTGCAACATCATATATTGAGAACTATTATTGCTAAATAACTACATTATACTGTTACCGATACCATACTTGAAACAACCATTACAGTCTGAGCTCTTTTATATATAGATATAGATATAGATATAGTTATATATAGATATATATCTACTGAAATATATCTTGACGCCAACCAATTTGATAACTGGGTCAAAGCAGAGCACAACAGAGAAACCCACAGAGGAGCGGTGATTTGATCAACCAGCGGACGTCTTGAGTGCTAACAGTTTCCTGTTTCCATAACAACTGTCATCCGTCAGGAGTGATAAAGAAAAGTATCCGGCTGCATCAGATGAGTTGTGTTTACATGTCCAACAGCCTCGAGGTATGTCCAAGCCTAATCCTCCTCCTAGCTTCTTCATCCTCTGGCGTTCCTCCTCCTCCTCTTCTTGTCTTGTTGTTTGGCAATGTTTTCCCCCGTCACCTGCTGTAGCCAATTATTGATAAGCACTCGCTTCTCTTGTCGTTGCCATTGCCGGGGGGGGGGGGGGGGGGGGGGTTGGATTGCAGAACAAGACAAGCTGTTAATTAATGACTCCATTTCAGAAGGGGGAGGGGCAGCAGATGTGTTTGAGTTGCTTTGAGGAGATGGGCGAGCTTTCTGCTTGTCTCACAAATCAGACTTTAGACAAATATCTAGGGTCTGTCGGGAGACTACTTAAATTCAGAGTTTGAAGGGCGTTTCTCTTTCTTCATATCTTCATATCAGTTTCGACCAATCATGTTGCTGGAGGCGGGGGAACTCTAAGTGTCTAAATGGCTATTAACAGCAAACACAAATTCAGCCAGCAGTAGTGAGCTGTAAAAAAGGGTCTCAGGTCTAAGGTTTCAACTCAACCCTGTGTATGTTTGCCTCCGTAGAAATGCACTTATTGAAAGCCTCATTCACTCGCCCAAATTAGTTTTCTTATAGACAGTATCTCTTTGACAAAACAGGAAACGAGTCCGGTTTTGCTCCGGGCCCATGCTCTGTTGTGTCTCCCACCGTTGAGGATAGTATTTAGTTATAGTCTGAAGGATGCTACTCGCAAGCTAGAAGCTAGGAGCTAGGAGCCAGGACCGCTGCCTCTGCTATAAGTCCTACCGTAAGACCGCTGGGTCCGAGACTAGAGCGATGCTGACTCAACACCCAGCACGTGGCAGGCCTGATCACCCATCCATCGTAGGTGCGTGAGAGGAAGGGTGGAGGAGGGGGGAGGCGACCTCAGAGGAGCTAAATCATGTGAACATGCAATGCGTCCGTGGCGTGGCGGAAATCACACTGTTTGCATATTCATACATCTCCCGGCACTTAATGTGCCAGGGCGCCCAAAGCGATTCATTTATCTCCTCTGCTACAGACGTCGGCTTGTTTAGCTCCGCTTTATTGTGCCCCATTTGTTCTTGTCCGTTTCCGTTCCAAACCTCATTCTTCACTCGGCCCCGTCTCGTGCCGATATTACACGTCCGTTTCCTCGACTTTGCGAGATGACAATGATGGCGGCGTCGTCGAGAGGAGGGCCCCCCCGGCGGATTTGTTAGGGCATCGGTCTCAGTGAGCGCGACTCCATTTTTTGGTGTGTCTGATTCCCCCACACACATCACTTTTAAGCCAATCAACATCTGCTGGTGATGTATCATTGTCTGAGTGTGCTCATTGCTCCATGCTAAGTAGTGTAGCTTGAGGCCATGAATCATTAGGAGGTCTATTTGTATACACAGGGCCTTTGAACCCGATATATATATGAGGGAGCCGACCCTAAGTGGGGTCACGACCCCTTAAAGGTTTTTAGACACTGGGTTTTGATTAAGGCGCCGTTGGCATTGGCTCTGTTATTTATATAATTGCCTGGCGGCATTTCAAACTGCTGAAAGATGGATCAGACTTGCTATGCTCGAGAGAAGAAAGTGAGAGTAGAAACACAAATCCACAACGAAATCCCGCAAAACCACACATATCAGTTGAGGAGAAGCCCTAGGGATTATGGGAGGGGAGGGGTAACTGATAACTTCAGGGATGGTGACAACAGTAACAGATTGGAAGAGAGCAATGGGAAAGAGTCTGACAGCAAACTTGTTACAGAAATAGCAGAGGGAGTGCGCTAAGGCAAGGAGTCAATGTCAATGAGAGAAGAATGAAGCAGGAAAGATTGACAGCGTATAAGAGATGTTCAATTATTAACAAACCCGAGAGACAAGAGAACATTAAGATGGGAATAAGAGAGACAGAGAAGACATATGGCCAAAGAGGATGAACAGTTAAATAAACAATATCGTTTAGAGAGACCTTTTGACACTTTCTTTCTGCCTGAGTCAAAGGACGAAACAAGTAAAGAACCAAAATAGTTTGATAGTATAAGAGGTAAAAAGGAAGACAGAGTGTGAGAGAAAACATGACGTACGGCGGGATAAGAAGGGAGGTGGTGTGTGGGGGTCATTATGCTCGTTCTGACTCGGCTAAGCAGATTATGATAAATGAAGCGGTGGCGAGGCTGGGCTTCCTGCTCCGTTTTTGCCGGATGGCGAGGTGCGTGCCAGTCCTTTCCCGCCTAATTACCTCTCAGACACCATTAGCACTGCCACAGACACTCAGCCCCACCATCCTTTCCCCCGGATGCACCATCCGGCCTCCAGATGCCCCAGCCCGCACCCCTCAAAACCAGCCTCCACTTGCCTAAACCAGCCAGTGCCAACCTTAACCAGCCTCCACGAGTCTAAACCAGCCTCCACCCCTCTAAACCAGCCTCCACTTGCCTAAACCAGCCAGTGCCAACCTTAATCAGCTTCCACGAGTCTAAACCAGCCAGTGCCAGCCTTAACCAGTCTCCAGCAGCCATAACTATCCTGCAACCGTCTAAAACAGTTCCCGCCAGTCTAAACCAGCCTCCACAAGTCTTAACCAGCCACCACCAGTCTAAATCAGACACCACCAGACTAAACAAGATACCACCAGAATCAACCAGTCCCCACCAGCTAACCGTGTCCTCTCTAGCTGCAAAGGCCTCCACCAGCCTACACCTGGACCACCCTTCACCCAGTATCAATCAGCCTACAGTCTGGGCTCCATCTCTCACCCAACAGAAGCCCCCAGCATGCGACTCTGCATGTTGACTGTCTCGGATATTTGCACAGGTGAGATATTTGCACAGGTGCTATATTTGCAAGCTTGTGCGGCCGCGGTGAACATAAATCATGACTTACACACAAGGGTAATCATTTACAAAGATTTGGGACGTTTGAATGTTACACACTGCAAAGACCAAGGCTGGGGATGTTTTTGAACAAGATTTTATATAGATTTATTTATCTAAATTTATTTATTTATTTTATTTTTAATTTATTTAAACAGTAATTATCATACTTATCATATCATGTTTTTTTGGATAAATTGAATCATTTTCCTAATGTATTATACCCATAATTGCCCTTTATTAAATGGTTTAGTTAGGCATATATTACGGTTTAAATAGAAAGAAAATATGTTTTATAATATTATAATTGTATGATTGCACAAACTTTTATTGTAACAATATGCCATCGCTTATTAGCTACCATATGTTTTATTTGCAGACACTTTAAAACTATCCCCCCACCCCCCCTAATTTGTGTGCTGAACAGACTAGCAAGTTCAGTCATTCTTCTTAATTGTGTAAATCCTTCCAAACGTAATAAGTGTAAAGCCCCAGGGAACGCCAATGTGTCATACGGTTCTGACTAGCGTGAAATGGGCCCTGTTGGCATAGAAATACCATACTTAAAGTCAAATCAATTATTTACTATAAACTATTATAAATGATGCATTTTCAATCTATAGATAGGTGGATTTCAATATTTCCTCCTGACTTTAATCTGGAGACAGTAGGGCCTGGATGTGTCTGAACGGATTGGCCGTAACTAGATGCTGGTGGACGAAGCGGAACCAGAATCCGCACCTTCTCCCCTGACTTTAAGTTGCAGACTACACTCTCCCAATTACAACATTACAGCCGGGGCCCGGTCGCTCCTGAAGGAAGCTCAGATCAGCCCATTCAGCAGTTTCTAAACAGCGCTTCATCAGAGTTATTTTCTTTTTCATTAACAATTTGGTGTAGATGCTTCAGAGTACTCTCCACTTTTAATGTATGAATACACTAACCAATTACATTCTACATTTCCAGTTTAGATAAAGAGGAACCAAAAGGTGGTTCAGCATGATGCAGATGACAAATGAGCCGTCTGAATCTCCCCCACCTCCTCCGATTGCTAATCGACGTGGAGAATCTTCCTAATTTTCAAATCCCCCTTACTCCCCAGAACCAGTACCCCTTATAACTCTCCCCCCCCCCCCCCCCATCTCTATCAGATCTTCTTCTCCTCAGCACATCCCTATGCGTGGATGTTATTGATTGAACCAGAACCTTCTGGACAGTCAGTAATTAAAGGGAACGACTAGAGGGTGTAAAATTAGCTCTGGTGTCGTTAGACAGGAACGGCGGTAGTGGTGAGTGTGTGTGTGTGTGGGAGGGGGGGGGGTGGTTTGGGGGTGTATGAGAAATGACTGAGGGCCAATTAAAAGCCGGCGCGAGAGATAGAGAGAGAAAGAGAGAGAGAGAGAAGAGGGGTAGTACAACGGCTGGAGATGTGGCAGTGAGATGTATGGATCTGTCTTGGGATAATGAACTCCTCAGCCCGTCATCGATCTGGGGCGAGGAGGAGGAGGAAGATGGCGGAGAGGAAGGGTCTCTCACCTCTGAAGGGAAATTCAAGGGTATATCTATCAGGGGGAAAGGGGGAAGAAAGTTGTTGTTTAAATAGTTCATTTGCGCAAGGCGGGGGCCGCTCCGACGCTTGAATAAAATATTCAAGTCTGGATCATTATCAGGATTCTATAAAAATTCATCTCCCCTCTTCTCAACTCTGAAATATCCATTACTTGTTAAACACTAGTTCTCCAGCCAGACATAACATACATAAATGGATGTAAAATAACCCTGCTCCTTTTTTGTTTTCTGGCCTAAAAGGATTATAAATGAACCGGGATCTTTTCTTTCGCATAATAAGCTATAACTATACGATTATATAACAGCAATTCGCTAACCGCAAATCCTTCTGGCTGAACGCAACAAAACAATAAATGCTAAAACCTCCTTCCAGGGCCTTAAGTCACTGGGGAACCATCTGAAGGCGGGAGTGGGGTAATAGCCATGCTCAAGTACGTGTAACATCCAGCTAAAGACGGCTGTAAATGAGGCCGAGCCAGTGTTCACCGCACTGAAGGGGATCTCGGAACAAAAGCGGGCCGCGATGTAAGCTGTGTTTGTGGGGCATCCCCTGGAACTGGCAACCCGGCAGGAGTCCTCAGCGTGTGCAACTTTAATCCAGTCTGTGTTTGTGAAAAGCAAAAAACACCTACGGGGCAGGTTCAATAGGGTTCTCTTTCCCCAGTTGGATTGTTTCATGGATTGATGAATTGACTTTGTTGTTCTTATTTGTAATATTTATTCGTTTTTAAATGTATTATGTTTGAAAGGGTAGTGGTTAAGTTTCAACAGGCGCGGTTGCTGGATCTGATTCGTCAGTCGGAGGGTTTCCCTGAGTCCCATTCCCCTGAGCAGAAGGGTGAAACGTGGGGGCGTGCAGGTTTCCTCGCACGGTGTCCGGCTGTACGTCTAGATCCCCGATGCTGCCAATTAATTAGCCGGGGACTTTCTACGGAGCCTTAAGATCACATCACAGGGGCCCTAAATGCTACATCTCCTCCTCCAGCTACGCCTGACTTTCAACGTGTTCTCTTTGATGCCGTGCGTTCTTTTTTGGTTCAGATCTGTGAGGAATCGTCTCGATTTGATCAAAGGTCGTCGGAGAATAGACTGATAGGAAACCCTCCGCTGGTATTTTTTCGAAAGTTTCGCCACTGGCTTTTCTCAGAGGTTAAAAGTGATTACATTACTGGATAAAACTCTAGATGGATAGATTTTCATCAAAGGCTACATTCCTCTCTCTCTCTGTTGTAATTGCACAAATTGAGTGAACCAGGTTTTCAGAGAAACTACCGGCCAACCATTAACATCAATCATAGACGGCTGACATTGATTAAAAATGTAAAAAAAGAGGGTGGACCAAAGACGTGCTCGAGTTTCCCCCCGCGTAACGTGCACCGACGTCGTGCAAGGGCTCAAGGACAGTCGCTGGAACCTCATCTCATGCATTTGAAAACGCTGACCCGAAGTTGCTTCCAGTGAAGTAATACTTCAACGTGTGCATGTCTGAGACGTGTCGGGAAACATCTGGTTCTTAAGGTGGGTGGGGGGGACTGCTTTTTGTCCAACAGATTGTCACATAAGCACTGCAACAGCAATCCAAAACCAAGGCCATGTGAACCCAATCTATTCGGTTTGCTTTCTTTGTCCATTCCTTTTGACAGCAATTTGTCCTCACATTTCTGTCACAAAGCAGAGTCAGAGTTTGACGTGGTTCCTGCTTACTCGGTATTTAGTATTTTTTGTTAATCTTCCTCAGCTATTTAACTTGGCTCCTTACTGTCTGCGACGCTCTCTGGATGTGTTATCTTATTCGGTTTATCAGCGTGGCAGCATGTGGTAGAGGATGGCGTTGGGGCCGAACAATGAATAAATACAGTCTTTGAAGAGAATGCTCCTCGCTAGTACATTGAAGTCACAGGTTGCTCGACGTTCTGAGCCTTTATCATCACAACAGCCATTCGTCACTCTAGCTTGACGAAGGGAGATAATGTGCAGGCTAAAGGGGACTTTATACTTCGAGGGCCTTCTCGGTCGGAATTCAAATCATTTCTTGGAAGCCATGGGAATATTGTCTTTGAAGAAAGGTACTGCGACTTATTTAAAAGATAGGGGCTGGGCTGTATTCAGAGGCTCCGTTAGATCGCTATGTGGTTTGTCATCTGTGAATTTAGTGCTTTGAATTACTTTCAAACGATGCAACACTGTCACGGATCATTTCTTCTGTGTGTGTGTGTGTGTGTGTGTGCGTGTGTGTGTGTGTGTGTGTGTGTGTGTGTGTGTGTGTGTGTGTGTGTGTGTGTGTGTGTGTGTGTGTGTGTGTGTGTGTGTGTGTGTGTGTGTGTGTGTGTGTTAGTGCACATGCTCTGTGTTCTGTGTGAAAGCATGTGTGCTTGATTGTGTGTGTGTGTGTGTGTGTGTGTGTGTGTGTGTGTGTGTGTGTGTGTGTGTGTGTGTGTGTGTGTGTTTGTGTGTGTGTGTGTGTGTGTGTGTGTGTGTGTGCAACATGTCTGATGAGAAACAGAGTGAAACAGCTGGCAGAAGGATATCCGTGATGTTGAGGTGTGTAAGGCTGGGCAGATGTACTTTCCTTCCAGTCTTACGCACAGCATGTTGCAAAACCTAGGCTGGTTCGGGACACCTTCACACAGGAACACACACAGACACACACCCACACACACACCCACACAGATTGTATCACCTTGACTGTCTTGATAATGTGGATCTCTAAATAGACCTACAGCGCTCAGGGCTCTCAAGCTTATTAATATTGCAGCGCCAGCACTATTTATTATGAATGAGAACAAGTGTGAAGCCTCCGAGAAACAGGCTGCACAACACAACGCACGCCGGGCTGTAACAATGTCACACACACACACCGCCAACACGCAACCAAAAGCTCCCACTCACGCCCAGAAAGCCCAGAGCACAATCTGCATCTTCATATCACTGGCGATGTGTCATCATTAACAATAGAACTGCTTAACACCTCTTCCGTGTCACCTGTGACAAGAGATTATGTTTCGCATTTGTTTTACTGAATGCTGCCATAAAGGGAAAGGTGACAGTTAAGGAGGGATATCTTTTGGTGTTAGGTTTTCTTCTCGAATTTCAGAGATTGCGAAGATTTCCTTCACTGAAATGAAACGCATGACAGCTAAGAAGTTAAAGTGGCGCACCTTGTGTCTCCTTTGTTGATCTCTTTCTGTTATCACCGTGTCAACTCGTCCCTGGTTTTCAAGAGCAAACTAGTTGTCCCCTGAGACGTGTCTCTATAAAAGATTAACTCTATGTCCTCCATTAGGGTTTCCTGTGACATCCTTGTCGGCTGGCTTGGCCCTTGGGTGGCGCTGGTGGCAATGGGCCCTCGCACGGGGCCGCGCCCCCTTTCCTCTTCACTTTACGCTACAGCCAGACGACGCGGCTTCCACAGGCACTACAGGGAGCAAGTGGCTCCTGAATTAGAACCCCCGGAGGGGAGGGGGGGGGGGGAGCAGGAAATAGAATGTGAGAGGGCTGATGACATCAGAGGAGCCACACTGGGGTAAAACACTGTCGCTGCAGATCAGAGATGTGTGAAAGCACATGTATGAGGTGCTGTAGGCACATTCATGCAGCACACACTACTACACACAAACACTTACACACATAGTATTTTTTTTTTGGCTCTCGCTCCCTTTATCGAGCCCCAGGCCACTTATTCTGGTAACATTTTCATACAGTGTTTCTCAGACATGTTACTTCCTCTGTTACTTCCCTTTCCAGCCTTATACAAGGCTGGAAAGCATGCATAAGCCTTATACAACTTTATCGTCCTCTCTCCTACACACACACACACTCGCTTTCTTTTCCACATTCTGTTTAACACAAACACACTCGCGCAAACAAAAATCAGTCTCTCACTCTCTCGCTATCTAAAACCCCAACACACACTCTACCGCACTCCTTCACACACACTAGCTCTCCACAGCAAAACACACACACAAACACCGACACAACCACACACACACATACACACACACACCCACACACACACACATATCCACCCCCCACCCCCCCCACAAACAAACAAACAACACTTTCTCACCCTCTCTCTCTCTCTCGCTATCTCCCACACACTCACTGTGTCTCTGTAGGTCTCTCTCCCTCACACACGCCCAGGGTTATCCGCGGAGGAGCGATGGCGGTATCTGTGCTGCCAGGTGTGCGCTCGGCGGTGACTGTGACCCCAGACAGAGATCTGCTGTCTGCGGCTCCACAGGGAGCAAACAAACCACCGAGCTGCCCTATCCCTTAGTCTCCTCATCCCCCTCACTCTCTCAGTCTCTCACTCGCTCTCTTCCTCGGTCGCTCAGCTTATCGAGTTTGTCAACTTCCGAGGAGGGAAACCTTTCAAGTGTGACAGGCGTTTTTTCTTTTTTCTGCAGTACTGAGTTTGATAACCTTTTTTTCTCACTCAAGTCATTTAAGCCTTGAGTGGTTGTGCTTTACATCACAGGCCGGTGGGTAGACCTGACCACACTAGCAAACACACATCTTTAAACTCCTATGTGCACTGTATAGCAATAAACTATTGCTTAGCGACATAATCGTTCACGCATTCATTGTGAATGGGATTTTATAACAAACTTGAGTCCAGTGTATACAGCGAATATTGCATGTAATCCAATAAGACAACAATGTTAAAAAATAATTTTATGGTTCAAAATGATGTTTTGAATTATGTTTCAAAGTAAAAATTTGGAAGTCGATATATCTTTTCTTTTCTTTTCTTTCTTATAAACTTGCGTCGCCACAAGAACACTCCTATTGTGCGGACACTTCCCCCAACACAAAGGGGTATTCTCTCCATGCGAGCGTTCAGAATCGGATGCTCCACATGCGACACCCCCCGTGGAGCCCAGCCGGGCCCGCCGAGTTGGCTCTCTGGTGGCCTTTTCCCCGGCAACAGGTGTCTTTACTAGAGATCTCCATGCTGAATTATTCAAGGGGTCTCTTCCACCTTTAAAAGAAGGCCAGGGCCCATTCATTATTGAGCTGCTTTTTCACTCTGGAGCGAGGCCCCTTTCAATTATTCAATGGCAATATAGAACCTGGCGTGGGGTTAATACGTCCTTTGCCAACGCTTAACGGCGGGGGGGAGGGTAAACCGGGGTGCGTGGGCGGGCGGTGGTGTGGATAGGGGCTGGAGGTGGTGGTGGTGGTGGTGGTGGTGGTGGTGGGGAGAGATTTATGACACGGGGCCAACGAGCAGAGTGTGGGTGGTTAGGGCGGGAGAGAGGGAGAGACAGGAAGAAGCACCATGAGACTGGGAAAACAAGGCAGGGAATGTCGATTGAGAATGGGAAAGCGATGAGAGAATTCCTGCTGGTTTTCCCCTGAGAACACATGAAAACTCTTAACACTCAAGGGTCAGTTCATCCAAAAGTGTTGGATGAAATAATCCTAGACACTGAAGAGGTCTCCTGGTGTCACCAACACAAAACAACAAAAGGTTTTCACACCTAATTGCAAATTAAATGTACCGTTAGGGACTGATTTTTGGTTTCTACTCGTCCCAAAAACAAAACCTATACAAAGTCAAACCTCTGAATACTGTTAATTCATTCATTGAATCATCAATTCAGGAAATCAGCCTGTTTTGCACGCTCACACATATAGACATAAAAACGGGCTTAATAACATAGCCTTTTGAACTTCAATGCGACTTTTCTCGCATTGCAGAAAAATAGAGCAATTGAAACAAGCATTTGATTACATTATGCCCTGCCTTGAGGCCTCATGTTCTACTCAACAATTCACGCTACAGCTAGCTCGTTAAACCCATGATTTATCAGTATCCCAGTGTGTGATCTGAAATTAATAACCGCGCCGCACAGAAAAACAACACGTTCTGGCCCAAGGGCAGCCGAGATGTCAAACACAGTTACCATAGCTTACTGTGAGCGGATGGCACCCAGTGGTCCAATGAATGCTTCAAATGGTGCCGCTACGTGACTCCCACCAAACCAATGCCCCCGAGGCGCTTTGAAGTAATATCAGAGGATAACGCTGTACGAAATACAACAGGAGACAAACTGCCATTCAGTTTCTGTCGGCCATTGACCATTTGTACTATTTAGTCATTTAGCAGATGCTTTTAACCAAAGCATCCACCAGGGAGGTCAGATACAGACCTCCTCCTGCAGTATCAGTAGGAGGTATCAGTAGGTATAGCCAGGGCTCTCAAGTCTTACCCATTCGGCGTGAGACACACGCAATTCAACCCATGCACACGCTCACACGCCACATTTCGTATTTCTCACGCAGAGAAATGACCAGGATAGCGCCCACCAATTTGCGCCGCTATTAAACAGTGGAACAGGTAGGAATCAAATGGGTTCGCCGTACGTAGGGTAACCAGACGTCCTCTTTTGCCCGGACATGGCCTCTTTTTGAGACATTTTTAAAAAAATGTGTCCGGGAGGAATTTCGAAATCGTCCTGGATTTCATTACAAAGCCTCATACATGTTCACACTGAATTTGCGTTGCGTTTCTCTGGGTCATTCACAAACTAGTTAGGCTACGCCCTCCCCTACTCAGTTCTGTTCGCTTTGCATTGGTGGAAGTGAGAAGGGGGAGAGGTTAAATAGAGCCTTCAGATTGGACGGTTTGACTTTAGAGTTACCGTCATGTTTTTTTAGTTGTTTTTTTACCATTATTGTTTTATAGGGACAAACATTAACAAATTTCCCCTACAGGGGATTGATGAAGTTCTATCTATTGAACAGAAAGAAACACTTGGTCATACTTTACACACTTTACCACAGCATTGGCCTACTGAACGCCACAGATATATTTTAAGCATTGGACTGAATGCCACATAAATATAAATGTATGTTTTTGCACGTTTGCAGCGTTTACAATTTCAGGGAAAATGAGATGCCTCTACTGGTGTTGCTTAGGCCAATAGCCTTTTGAGGCAGTGTTGTTTCTGAATATTAGTGTTAAGGGCCAATAATGCTTACTATCATACATTAGTCACCATGTCTCTGGACACATAGCAGTAACTGTAGGAGATAGCAGTAGGTTTAGCAGTAGGAGGTTGGAATACAGAATGACTACCAATAGGTTGTGGACGTTGGGAATTAAACCTGGCATCTTTCCGTTGGGGTTAATTCTCCCGAGCAAATGATCTTTTTCTACCGTAATAATTATAATATAATGAATTGTTTTTCAAGGGTGGGATAGCAAAGCCCTTCGAGACTTGAATCAATACTGGATTAATTTGACTTGGAATGAAGAGATTCTTTACGCATGGAATGGAAGGGAATGACAATTATATTACAGATAGATTAGATATCAGATGAATTTATTTAAATATATTGGAGGTGAGGAGAATACCGGGAAGAAACCATGCATACATGCAAGGGCTGCAAACCTCAAGGCTGTTACCTCAAGGCTGTGAGCAGTGCTCCCTTGCTCAGGGTAAGACGCCCCCACGACTGCCCCACCTAAACATATATGGTTTAATAAGCCTCTTCTAATTGAGTAGTAAATAGTCAATGTATGCTCGACAATGGATGATATATTGTGTCGCCTTAAATCCTATTTCTCTGCCCAATAATTAATAGCGTCCAGTTGCAAGTTTTGCAAAGACACAACTATCCTATGGTCCCATTAGATGGTAGATGAAGTATGGCACCATTACATCCAATCACATGATCAAGATATAATGAATGAATGAACCACTGTTCATTAAATGCAATCATGCCCAGTCTTACTTTAAAATATGTGTCTATTGAGATTAAACCGTTAAATTTGAGTCCTTGACAAAGTTTGAGTTCTTTTTCTGGACACAGATACGTTTTGAATGTTCTTATGCAAAGCCCTCCCTAACAATGAATGGATTTGAACAAGTGAACAATTATTATTATCAAATATATCAGCTGAGTCAACTGTTCTTCCAGTAAGGGAAGGCCCACTCGTTACTCTTCTGTGCACAGTGACAAGACGAATTGCAGTTGAAAGCTTAGTTTCTTACGCTGTAATCACATTCTCCCAGTCAATTTGTAAAATTCATCAAACACACACAACCACACCCACACAGAAACCTAATGGTTTGTCTCATCCTTGCTCTTTCTTAAGCATTTGTCTTCGTTTCCAGGTCTCACTCACTCCCGCTCTCTTTGTCATTAGAAATGTTACATCTCCCCCTATTGGAGATCTGGGATGAGATTTCATTCTGTTTAAGTTTCATAGATCAAAGCAACCGGGCTGTATCAAACAGGGCTTTATAGTTTAATTGATATTGCTACCCAGGAAACGAAAGGCAGAGACCATTTGACACATATCCAGTTCTATCTGTGTCTATAATCTTTGAGCTGTGCCACTGCCTTAATGCTAGAGTCAACAGAGTCCTACCGGCCAATTCATTAAAGCATTCAAGAGTGAAATTAGTCACATCTAATCTCCGATGCCATCAATATCCCCTGTATTTCACCCCCTATGTTTATTGGTGTATGCATTTCCAGAGGGGAAAAAAAAAAACTTGAAATGCAGCGATAGGATGGCAGCGTCTGTCCTTCAGTCTCGGACGCGTAATTACCAAGTTATCGCTAAGTTAAAAGTGTCCCAATGCAGCCACTGAGAAACAGTTACTTCTCAAGTGTTTTCCTCTCCTCCTCTCCCCGGGAGCTGTCCTCGGCTGCCTAGCCACCGGCACCGCGGAGCGCATCCCAAATGAAGACATTCAGCGCTTCCGAGGCTCAGAACTAGGGAACGGTGACGCCTCTCACTTGACAGCTGAAGGGTGGAGAGAGGGGGTTTAAGTGGTCTTCTCTCTTTCCTTTTGGGGCCCACTCCGCTCAATCTAAATCAAAACTCTCAGACCTGACCTCCTCCATCTCCCCCCCCCCCCCCCCCCCCCCCTCTCTCTCTCTCTCTGTCTCTCTCTCTCTCTCTCTCTCTCTCTCTCTCTCTCTCTCTCTCTCCCGTCTCTGTTTCTTTCTGCCCCCATAGTTTCTCCCTTAGGGCAAAACAACAGATTGGAAATCTCGATATCGCTGTACTTCATGTGTGTCTCTATGGCTGTGTGTGTGTTTGTGTGTGTGTGTGTGTGTGTGTATGTGTATGTGCATGTGTATGTGTGTGTGTGTGTGTGTGTGTGTGTGCATGTGTGTGCGTGCATGTGTGTCCTTGTGTGTCCGTTGCATGCGTGTGTGTGTGTGTGTGTGTGTGTGTGTTTGCGGGCATGCTTGCGTGCGTGTGCGTTTGTGTGTGTCCGTGTATGTGTGTACGTATGTGCGTGCGTGTGTGTGTCTGTGTCTGTGTGTGTGTGTGTGTGTGTGTGTGTGTGTGTGTGTGTGTGTGTGTGTGTGTGTGTGTGTGCGTGAGGGGTGTGTGTATGTGAGAAAGGAGGAATGCAGGTTTGGGAATGGAACAAAAAAACACTCCTGGTAAGTAAAAGTTTGCCCCAGGTGACAACACAGAGGAAAGTCCCGTGGAGTTTCTCTGGCGAGAGAATTGCAAGCTAGGCCGGCGCGCCTAAACAATGGAGTAATTAAGGCAGCTTCTTGGAAGGCAGGCCGCGTTGTGAGTCCTTGGATCTCAGTCGGACGGACCGATGAAGGGACCCAGGAGGGTGGCCGTTTTCTTTTCGTTTTCCGTCCTTCTCTTATTTTCTTTCCTTCTTAGTCAACATTCTTTCTTTCTTTATTTCTTTCTTCAGCTCACTGTGTTTCTCTTTCTCCCTTTTCCTTCGATTGAATTCAGTCCATTGTCAACATAATCTACCTCTTTATTTTGATTCATGGCTGCAATTATCTTTGGGGTTTTCACTGCAGCCGAGGGATGCTGGTCTTCAGTGGACACACACACACAGATATATCTCTGCTATGCACACGAATGGACCCATGCATGCACGCACACACAGACGCACACACACTATTTTCTACAACCCTTTTCACAATCGCTGGCTGATATACTTAATGCTTTGGATAAAAAAAGGGTAACAATAGTAACTATTATGATTGTGTTAATGACACAGCATTTGCATTTAAACAGATGCACTATGGGAAGCGTAGTTCCAAGCCTCAAAATGTTCCAACTGGATAATTATTTTTCCTCTTGCTACCGTTATTTCACTTTTCAATTCTATTCAATTTCATTTGTATAGGCCTTAGTCACCATTACAGTCTCAAAGGGCTTAACAGGCCAAATATTTATGACACATTATAGGTAGTAAGAATGATTTGTGCTCAGAACTGGGCTGTCTGTGTTTGCTACAGTACAATGATTCCACACCAATGCGTTTGAGTTTAATTCATACTTAAGCCCTCCAAGCCACAGACCAGATATTTTAGAAAGCCTAACAAAGTAAAGAAATGATTTGTGGTTGTCCATTATTATGACATTATTTTATACATTTTGTGATTTTCTACTCAGAGGAAGTAACCAAAAATATTCCTGTAGAGCGTGTTTAAACACACCAAGGTGAGATGAAGACGAACATGATTAAAAGAGGATTAATAATGTAGTGCCCCTCACATTTTGAGAAAATGGATAAGACTGTTCTGGTTAGAGATAACAAACTGAAAATGGCCTCATCTGACTCTGAGATTAGCCTTCTCTGCTAGCAGGGAGGGGGAATTAAAGAAATGTAGCCACGTAGCTCTTAACCCTGTAAACTGCCAGAGGCACAACACACTTCTCATTTTCTCATCAACATTAAAATCCATTACATGTAGGTCATGGCCTATTTTGTAACACTCATTGGTTGATCATTTGGTAGAGATACATAAGTATTTTACAAATATTTAAGTCAAAGCAGGGCAAGAGGAAAATCTCTCTCTCTCTCTCTCTCTCTCTCTCTCTCTCTCTCTCTCTCTGTCTCTCTGTCTCTCTCTCTGTATATATATGCACATATGTATACATATGTATATGTATTTGTGTTTTTATTCTTTCACTAACATGACAGCAATTGTGTCCTGATAACATGAAAGCACATAAACAACAGCAAAATACATCTATTTTATTCTCACATATAAGTGATCATTATTGTTATATTGATTGATACCCAGTCTTGAGGTGACACTTCCTGTAATTCTCCTTATTATTCCTCAGACCAAACCCCTGGCTGACAAACCGACACACGCTTAATCTGCACTCTAAACTATCATCCATCACCGCTGTTTACACCCACCTCATTGGGCTCCTCAATCGTTTGTTTTGACTCACCGCGACAGCCATCCAGCGTGTCAGTGACTAGGAAGCAAACACAAACACTGTGAATGTGTGTGTGTGTGTATGTGTGTGTGTGTGTGTGTATGTGTGTGTGTGTGTTTGTGTGTGTGTGTGTGTGTATGTGTATCTGTGTGTGTGCCACTGTGTGTGTGCGTGTGTGTGTTTGTGTGTGTGTGTGTATGTATGTGTATGTGCGTGCGTGCGTGTGTGTGTGTGTGTGAATGTGTGTGTGTGTGTTTGTGTATGTTCATGTGTGTGTGTGTGTGTCTCTGTGCGTCTGTGTGTGCATGTGTATGCCTGTGTGTGTGCGTGGGCATGTGTGTTTGCGTATGTGCATGTGTGTGTGTGTTTGTATGTGTGTGTGTGTGTGTGTACGTGTGATGTGCAAGCGTGTGTGTGTGTGTGTTAGTGTGTGTGTGTATATGTGTGTCTCTCTGTCTGTCTGTCTGTGTGTGCGTGTGCCTGTACGTGTGTGCGCGCGCGTGTGTGTGTGTGTGGGTGTGTGTGTGTGTGTGTGTACGTGGGCGGGCAAGCAGGCAGGCAGGCTTGTGTGTGTGTGTGCAGTGAGGAATTGGAGCATATTTTTCTTCCACTGCCAGGTTTTCTATTCGTATTTTATTCAGCCCAGTTTGTCTGCCTCATCTGCCAATTTGAATAAAGATGTCGATTTTGAAAAGGGATGTGGTTGATGTGTGCGCTCATGTAGTGGGCTGCTTCAGCTCAGAATGGCTCGGTGGTTAACATTCCCTTTGGTTCGGGTGCCACAGTCCTCACACGATATTCATGTTCTTGTTCCACTTAGGGAACTACAACGTGCGATGTCCGTGTTGGCCTGCTTATACAATGCGACACCATTTCCAATCTTTTGTGGAAACATTGTTCCACTTAGGAAAATAAATATTAAGATAAATATTATTACGTGTTTAATATTAAAACCATGTTGCTGAATATTCCAGAAGTTGCTAAATATGCAGTTTGTTGATGCTGACAGTCTGTTTGAGAGATAGTTTGTTGAGAGTGTTGAATTCTCTTTGTATGGGTATGGATGTGCATATTTAAGTTCTCTTGAGCGTCCTATCTTCTGAAAAAACGTTCAGTTGATCAGAAATTCAGAGGAGTTTTTTCTCCTTTCTCCAGGCGATGCATTATGGGTAAAGATGATAAGAGTTGGCAACTCTTCTGATGAAAAAATGCACACAACAACGTTGTTTGAAAGCCAATGAAACATTGTAGTTGAGGTACATCCACCACCATCACCTGAGGGGCAGGGAGCTGACAACTGTGGCTGAGGGGACGAGAAAGAAGCTGAAAAACTCTGTTTCGTAGTGTAATAATCTAGCTGCTTCACAGTTCAGAAACACAAACACATTTGGGACATATCTCGCAAAATGTATATTGCAGCCAATGTAGATATTTGGTGTTAAAATTTAGTTATTTATTTTAATTTTTAATTTGTTGAGTCAACTTTTGCATAGAAACCTGCATTTCAGCATTTTTTCGACCCTCTCTAAACAGTCCACAGCTCAAACTATACAGTATATTGTCTTTGCCTTTTGTGGATATCAGCTTTTTAGAGAGTACAGGAGTCCCCCGTCTAAATGAGTAAGTCAACTGGAACAGGTCACAACATTAAATCATGAATGAAGGGAAGGGGTGGGCAGATGTAGTAGGCTGGGAGTGTGAATGTGGTGGACTGTACTTTCCCCGCGACTTCAAAACATACACTGAGCTATGTGTGCGCTGGCAAGTCTTAACTGGAATGATAATGGCTCTCATACCAACACACATGATAGAAACATTCAATCAACACTGGCTGGTAACACATCACTCAGAGGGGCCGAGCCGTCCCCGGGATCCACCATGAGCCAGCAGCTGGAGATGGATTCAGAACAACATTAGAACTACCACCACTTCTCCACTGTCCCCTTGGCCAGGAAGCCCATGCAAAAGAGACTCTAATCTCACTGCGGCCTAGCCGGTTAAATAAAGAATGAATAAAAAAGAAACTTGTTCCTTGAGTTCCGATGAATTAATGCTGTGTCATCAGCTGGGTGGTTCAGAGTTTCGCCAGTGGCCTCTTTCATGTAATCTTCATTCTCATTTCCTCAGACTAGCCTCTTCTTCTCTGTTATGTCTAGAAAGTGAAGGATCCTCTATAATTACAGCAAAGACAGACAGTAAGGAGTCTACAAAAGCTCCAGCAGGGGAAAGATAATGTCAGACATGGCAACACAGTATTTGTTTGCCTCCCAATAACACGATTAACTCATACTTTTATCTTGACAGGATGGTGTCAAACAAGCTTCACGGTGTCAAACAAAATCTAACTCAGAGCTGGGTACCGCTGTGAAGCCGAAGCGTTGGCCCAGACATCATGAATCACAGAGTTTCCACCTGAATCGCCCAAGATCTTCCACTGAGCATCTACTCTGAGGAGCTGTGTAAGAGTGAGTGTAGCAACACCTGACATGGTGGATCAGATTGGATTAGATTGGTTTGATTTGATCATTTTCGATCATTCTCGAGCATTATCCATTGTATTATATTATTTTTATTGTATTGTATTTGATTCAACTATATGATATCGGAATATTCAAGATTTGATTAAATTCAATGCCATTATATTATTTCAGTTTAGATCATTTTAGATATTATATGAGATTATATTATATTACTCTTGTTTTATAAATATATGCCAAGTTATATATATTTCACATATGGCCTATGTATAGCAGGGGTAGTACACATGGGTTCATAAAAATGTTTCACAAAACTTTAGTGTAGAATCCCAGTTTCACTTTCATGTTTACACCGTTCACCTTGTGTGTGTCTGTCCTTGTGTGTGTCTGTCCTTGTGTGTGTGTGTGTGTGTGTGTGTGTGTGTGTGTGTGTGTGTGTGTGTGTGTGTGTGTGTGTGTGTGTGTGTGCATGTGTGTGTGTTTGTGTGCTTCGTGGGGACTCAGCAGGGTGGGGGTGGGAGGCTGAGTGGGAGGTGTTGACGGACCAGAGAGAGTTCCTGTTCTTCGGGGGGAAAAAAGAAAAAACAGAACGAACCAAAGTTCAGAGGGGGGTCACGGAGAGAGCGGTGGGCGATGAGAGACTGAATCTGGGCTCCGCTGAATCATTTGATGAATCCAGGGGGATTTCTCCTTAAGACAGGAAGGTATGAGGGCCGGGGGGCGGGGGGCGCCACGAGGAGAGGAACATCATTCGCTGAGACTGAGACATGGGGACTAACATCAAACAAGGAGCTGGCTTTTGGGGACATGGTGTGTGTGTGTGTGTGTGTGTGTGTGTGTGTGTGTGTGTGTGTGTGTGTGTGTGTGTGTGACAGATACGAATATAAGTCGCTTTGGATAAAGCGTCTGCTAAATGCCCTAAATGTAAATGTAAATGTAATACGAAGATATGCAGGGCAGACAAGTAAAAGGTGAGAGAGAGAGTAAAATGAGAGAGAGATAGAAAAGAGAGAGAGAGCCAGATAGAGAGAAGAGAGAGAGAAATAAAGAAGAGAGAGGGAAAGGGAGAGACAGAGAAAGAGAGAGAGAGAAAGAGAGAGAGTAAGAGAGGGATAGAAAAGAGAGAGAGAGAGAGAGAGAGAGAGAGAGCAAGGTAGTGAGAAGGGAGAGAGAGAAAAAGAAGAGAGAGGGAGAGAGCAAATAGGGATAGAGCAAGATAGAAAGAAGAAAAGAAGAAGAGCGAGAAAGAGAGAGAGAGCACATAACAAAATGACAATTCCACAAAGGTATTTCTCTGAGTATACTGGAGAAAATGCGCTGTTTAAAGAGGAAGTAATGAGTGTCCACAGAACAGGGATTGGCTGCGTTGTCCCATGCGGAACGTTCTTGAAGACTCTCGTCCGTTTTGGTTTTCCGAAGGGAATGGGCCTTCTGGAAGCGTTACAGACATGTGTCTCTGAGCAGGGGGGAACAGTCACTGACACTATTAACACTGTCAATCTGAGAATGATGCATGATACACAAATGAGATCAAACCCAAGTATAAGGTTAGGGTTTCTCAATTTGGGAGGATGCCCCAAGGATTATTCTGGATGTATTTTTCGCGCAAAAGCCAGGACATGTCATCCCCTGTGATTGGCTCAGGCCGTGAGCCATTCACAGAGCTTGACATGTTGTCGGCAGCGATTTGGCCCATCTGCACAGAGCTGGCTTTCACGGAAAAGGCTGCCGTCTCCCACGGGTGCCATTTTGGATCAATGGCAAGAAAAGGTGAAGCATTGTATAAAAATAAAGCTGGAGGGATATAAGTGGATAACAAATCCAAGCGAGAGGGCGTCTTAACAGCATATTTCGGTATCAACAAGTCACGCAATAAAAGAGTCATATTCACTCCCACAGTGTATCTGTCTTCCTCTATCTCGCCCTCCCCTACACAGCCAGGACAACCTCTCTCAAGAATGCAAACACAGAATCCCTCATCCACAGCTCTCTCCTGTGAGTGAGATCTGTGGGTCTAATCTCTCAAGTCTAATCTCTCACTGACGCACCAAAGACATGCATTCACACATACATACACACACGGACACTCATGCACAGGTGCAAACACACTCTCTCACACACACTTTCTCTCTCTCCCTCTCTCTTCTCTCCCTCTCTCTGTCTTCTCTCTCTCTCTCTCTCTCTGTCTCTCTCTCTCTCTCTCTCTCTCTCTCTCTCTCTGTCTCTCTATCTCTTTCACACACACACTTACACACTCATGGCCACGTAAACGTACACACAGACATCCCGTACACACACAGATGCGAACACACATACACACTATTAAACACACAAAAACACACAGGTTTGTGGGGGCTAGAATAAAGATGGAAAATATTTCACTCATTTAGAGCTACACTTTGTAATTTTCTTGAAGCTTTTCAGTCGCGTGGCTTTTGCTGATGTAACCGATCATTATGTTATTTCAGCATCTCGCCAATCTATTTCTACGTCTATCCAAACATCGTAGTGGATTATGACTGTACAATAATTAATGGTGTAGGGAGAAAGCCCACTGGTTGGCCACAAGGGCACCATGAACGGGTAATAAAAATGATTTAATCCACTCCTCAAACATGCATGCAAATAGCATTAGGATTAAGGCGGGAGAGTACTGGAACAAAACGCCAAAGTATACCTTTAGGGTCGCAAAGGGTGCTTCAAACAGCCCTGAGCAGTAGAGCAAAACTGTGGTTTATATTATGGGTCATGGCTTCTCACTGACTAACAAAAACCCTGAAAGAAAAAAGGCATGGGGCATTTACTTTGCAGAGGTCTCCATTATAGATTACAATCACATCAGTGGAACAGTAAAAATGTCATGTTTATGTTCTTGTGAGGGGCCACCCAATTGCCGGGGAAATACTATGTAGTTCTTCAGAATTAGGGGCGCAAGGGCCAAACATCGCAGACACCAGCAGAGCAATGCATCGAGAAGGCATGCAAGGATGTTTTGATTTGTTTTGTGTATTTAATGGCGATACAATCTCATCTTCATTCCCGGTCTCTTGTCTTCTGTTTGCTTCTCTTTCTGCTCCTCTCATCTCGTCTTTCTTCTTCTTACTTTCCTTTTTTTCTTTCATCTTTGTGTCTTTCTAACTAACTGGTTTCCGTGTTTGTCATGAACACACATTGGAATGAAATGGCCTTCGTACTTTGAACTATGACCTCACATTGATAGCCCCCCCCAGTTCTTCAGTTCCCCCCCCCGACACACACACACACACACAATCCACACACACAATCCACATAAACACACATACAAACTCACATGCATATACACACAAACACACACAATACACACACGCACACAAACACACACAAACTTATACGCATGTACTCACAAACACACACCCGCACACGCGCATATGCCCACATGCAAACAGGCACCCTCTCACATGTGCGCACACACATACACACACACGCACACACACACGCACAAACACACTTCATTTTCCAGGCCAGGGCCGGGGTTGGTTCGGTTCAGTGGGGGGGGGGGGGGCAGAGTGAAAGAAGCAGCCTGTGCTTTTGGGGGTGGTCCGCAGGGGGGATGGAGGGGGGAGGGGTGCACCCCTCTATTTCAAGCGGAGTGGTTTGTTTTTCTACTTCTGTGGATCACCTCACAATGGTGGCTTGTGTACTTGCGTCCAGGTTTGGCCGCTCTTAATGTGGTGCTTAATGAGAGAGGAGGGATGATATAATGGAATTCATTACCCAAACTCACCGGCCTCCGCGGACCTATTTAAAAAAAACAAAATTGTACTGTGCACACAGCAGTGGGGTGTTTTAAGTCTATAAAATCCCAAATGATAAAAAAAACAACACTGTTGAATATTTTTTTTAATGAACACAGTTGAGTCAACAAGTTTGTTGAATTACAAAGAAGTTTTTTTCCCCCTTTCACTTTTTTTACACAAGGCTTAAATGTGAAAAGCTCAACAGAGTTCTTCATTCATTTGTCAATTTCAAATTAAAAGGATTGCCAGTTCTTAATAGTCCAAAACTTGGCTGACACTCAAATACATTTATTAAAATGTTCCCTTTGCGAAATAACGTCTTTTGGATAAGGAGAAACTCTCATGAAACAAAATGGCCTGAATTGAATTGAATCCATTGACGTCACATGACGTACACAAACGTGATGGAAACTGAAAAATCTGCATCGAATTCTAGATCCTACTCCAAACTCCAAACAACAGATGCCTTAGTTAGATACACTAAGAGGTCCATTAACGGTGATGTCATCACCACCGCACCCATCCATCTTTCCTTCACCGTTCCAGAAAAGCCGTTGACTAATATCAAACCCGAAAGGCAATCACTTCTTCCTCCTCCTCCCATTCTGCAGAGCAGAAGAGAGGCTTTGTTAAATATTTTATCCGTTTAGAAGAAAAAAAAACGCCAAGGTTCAGAAGCACCGCAACACACATCTATTTCTTTGTCAAATCGCAAATAAATAGTTAAAGGCCATGAATAAATCAGACAGGAGGAGTGTGTCGCCGGGGTACTCTGGGAGTATAGCTGTTATTGTTGTTCTATTGTTTAGCATCATGGCTCTACTCCACTTAACCCCTGGGGCCTGCCTCATCTTCCTCCCCATTTCTCCCCCCTCCTCTCCCCCCTCCTCTCCCCCCTTCTCCCCCCGCCCCCATCCTTGATGTTCTCACTATGGGACTGGTGTTGTATTTTCTGGAGTGGAAACCACTGTAGACCCATGGTACGGGTTTCTGTGTGGCACAGGTTTGTGTCTCTTTCTTGTGTGTGGCAGAAGTGATAGATTTTTACAGTTGAAGGTGGCATGTTTTCTTTGTGGGGCGTTTGTCGCGTCGTTGTTTGTCGTCTCACTAGTGAGGCGGTTGGTGATGTAATGTATGAGCTCAGGGAGCTTGTTTTGGGGTACCTTGGGAGTCGGCAACGGGGAAACATGTCGACGTTTGACAGTAAAGTGAGTCTGAGCTATATGGTCTATAATCCTGTACGCTCCTGTTCCATGTGCAGGCCGGGAGTCCCATGTGCTTTTGTTACACTGTAGGGAGGTCCCTGTGCTCTTAAAATCATGCCACGTACGTTTCAGAGGTTGATGCTTGGTAATGTATGTATTACTTAAAGAACAACTAATAAACAACTAATGAAGACGTAATACATAATGCAGAAAACCTCCTTTGACTTAATCAGAAAAAATACTGCAATGTCGATTTTGGACATTTTACAAATCCTGCCAAATTGACCTTTATAAAAAACAAAGGAAATGTTTCCTTTTTCACGAGTCATCAGACGTCCTGCAGTGGCTTGCTCATCAGCAGGTCCACGACAACAGCCCAGACAGGCTCTTTTAATTTGACTCTAAGGTCCTCCATCACACTTTGGCCTATCAAGCTCCCCTTTGACCTGACAGAGAGGCCAGATAATGGGGGCCCAGAGCTGCTGCTGCTGCAGGAGCTCTGGGAGGTGAAGTGCGACGGCCAGGCCAGACTTCGCCCTGTCCGACCGCGACCCCGACGCAGGTGGAGGGGAGGAACACAAGCGCAGGAAGGAGAGGACTGCTGGGTCAGCAGCCAGCGCAGGTAAACAAGCAGACAGCAAGAGCAGAAAGCAGGTGGTGCTGGAGGGGGAGGAGGAGGAGGAGGAGGTGGAGGAGGAGGAGGAGGAGGAGGAGGAGGAGGAGGAGGTGGGGAAGGGAGAGGGGTTGCGGATGGAGAGAATGGAGGAAAGAGAGTGGAGCGCTGAGGACACAGCACGGTGCAGTGAGGTGGAGGAGGGGGAGGAGAAGGAGGAGAGAAGGGGGGAGAGAGGAGGGAAAACAACGGGGAAGGTAGAGAGAGTGAGAGAGAAACGGGGAGGGAAGGGTGGACGAACGAGTTGCATGTGCGGCGAATTGACAGCCGAAGAACTCGCCAGTGCAGCACTCAAATTAAAGTCGAAGAGTCCAGTCAGCGTTTTGACTCGCGCTCATGTGTGTCCAATACAAACAGGTTGGACAGTAGCCCACACACACACACACACACACACACACACACACACACACACACATACCACCCAGCCCTTGGGGCGCCCATCCTCAGTATGTCCTCCATCTTCACAAAATGGCGCAAGAAGGGAAAAGATAACACCCCCCCGACCTTATAGGGCCATTGCATCTCGCACTTCCTTCTCAAGGCCCACCCCAGCCCGCGATGAGGTACTGCGTCTGGGGGGGTAAGGGGCTTCCAGACCACCTATAGAGCTCCACCCCACAACTGCTCCTCTTCTAACTGATGACAGCCGCCATTGCGATATGGATCTTCCTTAAAGTAAAGTGGCTCTCATATAGATGATACGGCAGGGACCTCGCGGTTCCACTGAGGGAAGAGCAGCACGCTAGCTATATATCTGCGCTGATATGAAATCGTGCAGAAGAACCACGGCGGCACACGGCTCGTAATAAATTCATCGTAACCGCGGGAGGAGCCACATAGGAGCAAAACATTGCCGAAGGAAGTGCACAGAGTGGTTGATAGTTTTTACCTACTTGTGCACTGCGCATTTGTTTTACTGCGAGGCTAGTGATAACAAAGGTCTAACGTCTGACAGTTGCTTAGAGGCGACCACTTTAATCTTTTTACTACACATTGGTTTACAAAATAAAGAATCTATCTGCAGTTCGCCTCCTCCTTCTCCTTGATCTCCTGGAACAGTTTTATTGACTTCTCTTTATAGCTTCCGTCCGTTGTTTTCGCTTGGATGGCTATCTGGTCCGAGGAAGTTTTTTTTGCCGGAGAGGAACTGCTCATAAATAAGTAAATCTCAGCTAAAGTAGTCCCTTGATGTTGTGTTCTGATCCTGTTTTCTCGAGACGGGTAAACAACCCTGCCTAATTGAATGTTTTTTAAAGTGAAAAAGAAGAATGTAGTTTTGGATTTTGTAAGGCTTTTAAAAGAGGCATTTTGGCAATGATGAGGCAGACTGAAGCGGGTTAGTGACCTCAGCTTTCAGATACACATCTTCTATTGCCTAAAATCTCCTGAATTTTATGAGGAAATGGAAGTCTTTGTAATAAGACAACAGCATCTTCAGGTTGATCTTGACTTTCGAACTAAAACTTTTAGGTAAAAGGGTTTTCATACAGTCCTTAATCATGGTAACAGGCATAGTTTGATGTCACCCCTTGAACCTGTAAGCCAGTACTTCTGGCAAAAGAAAAATGTCTGAAAACCCTCAATGCTAGCAGAAAATGAACCAGAAACAATCTTTCGGCCAATGAGATCAGCTCAACCTGCCCTTTGTGAATGGCTTATCTCTTATGCCTGTGAGACAGGTTGTTTATTTACAGGGCGAGTGATGCAGAATATTGTTTGGTATTGTCCACACACATGCATGCACACACACACACACACACACACACACACACACACACACACACACACACACACACACACACACACACACACACACACACACACACACACACACACACACACATATGTCTTGAGTCACAAATTCTCTATATGACCCTCATCCATCTCAAACCCGCCCCCCTCCCCGCCGGCCTCCACCGAAGGTCAACAGCCAATCAACAACGCTCTTCCTGGGATTAAAGGTCATAGGGATTTAGTCTACCACTACCTCCAGCTTGACTCATGAAAACCACTCAGCCACCTACTGGGAAGACGCCACAGGCCTTCGGGGTTGGGGGGGGGGGGGGTGGGGGCCGGTCACCGGCCGCATACAGACAGGAATACACTCAGCTGTAGATCTTGTCCGGTGCCAGAAGCCTCCTTGTCCGGGCCCGTGTATTTATGCCCGTGTAATTACTGTAAGGTGACTGAAACGCCGCTGACAGACGGCCAGGAGACGGGCTCCTCAGGGGCCCAGCACACACAGCCTCTGGGGCCCCCACGTCGACGGGTTTCATCAAAATCCCGGTAATAATGAAGGTAGAGGGGCGGGACGGACGGCGGTGTGACCGCCCCGCACTCAAGGTCGTCAAGTGCGTCCGGTGAAGGGGTCACATTGCAGACGGGATGAACTGGGGGGGGGGGGGGGGGGGGGGGGGGGGGCGTGCGGACCGCTGAAGGATGAGGGATTAGAGAGCCCGGTACTGATGTGATGTTTGACAGGGTTCGTCTGCGCAGGTATGTGGGATTGTGGGTAGTGTACATGCTGCGCAGGCCGCTGGTGAACTTATCATGATGACAAGGAGGGCTTAATGTGGGTCTTTAGGGAATACTGGTGAGTTA